>NC_057810.1:721493648-721545010 GCF_018294505.1 Triticum aestivum
TTTGTATTTTTATTTTTATTAAGTTGTGTGTCACATGCCTGGTTTTTTTTTTTTTGACAAGTACATGCCTGGTGGGCCGGCCTAGTAGCGTCTAGCGCAACCAACTATCCCGGGTTCAATCAACAATCCTTGTTTGGCTGCACGCTTAAGGTTTAAAATAGACCGGGATCAAAGAATTCGGTGTGCTAATTTCAGGGATTCAAAGTTCAGGATTTGATTTATCTTTCTCCTACAAGTTTAAGGTTTATTTTAGACTTTTTCCTTTTCAAGACCACTTTTCACCTCACTTTTATTCACATGCGGGTACTTTGGTTCCGCACTAGTCATTCTCATAACATAATCCCTGGCAACAAATTGGTATTTACTCTAGGAAAAATCGGTGGCATTAGAATGTCAACATACTGCCATAGCTTCAAGCTTGGAACTCTGAAGCACAACTTTGAAAGCCAGCTACCGTGACATTATCATTTAAGTAATACAAAGTTTCAACCGCAAAAAAAAAAAAATTGTCGCTACGAGGGGGTTGGGGCGACTGAATCAGATTGATAAGAGCATCTCCAACCGACGCCGAACGCGGCGCGCGCAAAAAACAGCTTTAGCGCGCGCCCATCGCCTGGTTTGGCGCGGCGCGCTGCGCCCGCTCCAGCAGCCGCGCTAAAATGCAGCGCACGCGCGCCGCTCCAGCAGCGTGCAAAAAATGCAGCGCGCGCGCTCGTTCTACAAACTAGAAATGTAGGCATTGAAAGCAGAAATTTTAAAAAAACTAGATAGATTGCATAGATTTTAAACGATACAAAGGTATTTTACATCCGAAACATAGATTGCATAATAAATAAAAACGACAAACGATAAAAAACATAGATTGCATTAAAAAAACTACTCTAAGTCGCTATCATCATCACCACTATCATCCTTGGCGGTGTCGTCCGAGGTAGTTAGCCAGATGTCCAGCCACCGCTCATCGTTCGGCGTGAAGAACGACTGTCCACCTGCTGCAACGAGGTCGGACTGCGCATTTGCCAACGCCTTCGGCTGACGCTTGTCCAACCGCGTCGCGTGGCGCCTTCGCGTGTCCTCTTCGCGGCGCCTTGCCCAGTAGGCCTGCTCGTAGGCGACGTCCTTCGGGTGGCGCTGGCGCCACTCCGCCATGACCCGCTCGTCCTCCTGGGCGACAAGGAGGCGGTGTTACCGCTCGGCGTGCTCCGCACGGTCTTCCGCCGTGTTCAAACGAGGCAGAGGGGCGAAGTTGAGCGCTTGCTGGAGCGTGTACACATCTTAGAAGTTCATCTGGCCGCGCGGCCGGCCTAGGCGCCACGCCGCCGCGTCGTACGCGCTGGCGGCCATGTGCGCCGTCCCGTACGTGCCGAGGCCGAGCCGGAGTTCGCCGGAGCGTATCTCCGCGGAGTAGCTGCCGTTGGGGCGCAGGCGGACGCCGCGGTAGCCGGACGCTCCTCGACGGCGCGGCGGCATGGCGGCGCATCGATGGCGGGGCGCTGGAGCGGTGCGTGGCAGAGAGGGAGAGAAAGAGGAGAAGAGGAAACGTGGAGAAGGCGCGTGGCGCGCGCAGCACTTTTATAGGCGCGCGCGAAGCGGCGCGCTAAATCTTGCGCGCGAGCTGGCGCCTTTTCGCGCGCGCTTGTTTCCCGCGGTCGCTGGAGTGCGGCAAACCGCCACCCGCGCGCTAAAAGCTAGGTTTACCCCGCGCGTCGTTTGAGGCGGCCATTGGAGATGCTCTAAGCGCCGAAATAGCGGGTAGTTACGCAAACATCGGACTGAAGAAAATCCAGCGGAGCCACATCGGTTTCTCTGCTGGGTTCAGAGTCGAGTCGAGTAGGCGCGAAAGAGCCGTCTCACGCGTCTCGTGGCAAAGGCACAAACGAGTCACAGGAACGCATTCAGAAACGTACTAGTAGTAGCACACGACATGAGAGAAGGCTCCATGTGCAGCCAGCATGTGGCCTTGTTCCTGGCACATGGGTGCACCCTTTCGAATTTCAGAGCCACCACAGCAGCAAATACAGCCAGCCAATTTTGACAATGTGACATTACAGTTTGGACATCACATAGCTGGTAGTCGTCGCACACGTATAAACAGACCATCTTTTTTTTTCAATCGAAGCCATTATCCTATGCAGCTCGGGCTGATCGGCAAACGAAATCAAGGTGACTTCACTGGCAAGGACGAGAGAAACACTCTTCAGGCCTAGTGTTACCGGTGTGCAAGTGAGGAACATTGGTTAATGTTCTCTAATCTTATACTAGTACTGCTATTTGCGTACCTTTTCTTTTAGGCGCAAGGCTACCTGCGTACCTGCCCCGCCGTTTTTGAGATAATTTTTAATTTTTTTATGTGTTTTCGGGTTTTAGATGAGTTTTCCCAGGGTTTTAAGGTTTTGGTGAAAAATGCGCAGAAAAACGTGGTTTTTCATCGATGCGAGACGCGGATTGGCTTCTCATGGAGGTACATATTTGTTTCCGCGTGTGCCTCTCAAAAAAGGAAAAAATGTTCTCTTTTTTAAACCAGGAGACACAAATCTGCTTCTGCTTATGTCTCTCTGAAAAGGAAAAAAACTCGTTTTTTTTTTTGACGAGAGGCACAGATTGCTTCTGTGAGAGGCACAGTTATGTCTCTTGAAAAGAGAAAAAAAATCTTTCATGGGAGGAACAATTTGCTTCTCGTGGAGTATAGATTTGCTTCCACAAAAGGAAAAAAAAACTCATATTTTCTTTTGCTTCCGTTTAAAAGATAAAACATTTTGAATGAAATGGATCTAAGAAAAAAAAACTCCCAGGTTGCGACAAGCAGAGCACATGTAGTGCGTCACTTGTCAACCCGTGAGAATGTGGGAGTGACTTTTGCAAAGTGTACCCCTAACTAGCGATCTCAATTTTCTATATGATTTTGCGCCCTTGCATCTTATGTTTCTTTTAGGACTGCTTGCTGCGTCGAAGAGCAACTCCAATAGCTCCCGTATCCCTAACAAACTATCCTTTTCCAGGAAGTTGGGACAACAAAAGGCCTCTAGCAGCTTCCATAAGCCCGGCAACATTTTACAGGATCCCGTAAAAACTTGTCGGAATGTGACACTGACTTGCAGGCCCTAGGCCTGGTCTAATAAAAGAATAAAATATTTTGCAGGAAGATATTAACAGAAACTAGAAAAGTTCGTAAATTATACAGACATCCCATAAAACGACTTTTACAAAACGGTTTTGGGCGAGCTCGTTGAGTTGTTCTAATGGCAACGCAAACACACATGGGCCTAGCAACTTGGCCCGCCCAATTTTGGCGTTCATCCTGTTTCCGCTACTGCTCAAATTTCAGTTCATCTTTTTTTGTCTTTTGGGTTTTTTCGTTATTCAACCACTTCTCTCTTTTTCTTTTCCTTTTCTTTTCCAGTTTTCCTTCTCATTTTATTTTTTCTTCAGATTTTTTGTTTGTTATCCCTCTATTTTTCATCTCGGTTTTTAACTTTCTTTTTTATTTTAATTCCATAAATATATTTATTTGCAACTAAAATATTTGCAGTTAAAATAGATTTTGAAAGTGCATGCTAAATATTTTTTGGCTGCCTGATCTAAAAAAATCAATACACATGGATGTTGTTTTAAATACATGATGAATATATATTTTTCAAAAGTGTTTAAAGAAGTTTAAGATGTTCTCGTCCAAATGTCTTTTAAATCTATAGTGTGAAAGACGTCAGCCTAGTTTTGAATGGTCAACATATTTAAAAAAATCTTCTTCAATTATGTAAAGTACTCATACATTAAAAAGCATATACACATTGTTCTAAAATGTTTTTGGAAATAAAAAATTGCTCACTTCTATTTTTAGAGAAAATAAATAAACCAAATTAAATCAGAGCGAGCAGAAGAGACCTAAGGAAAAAATCTCACAGAATCCGGATGAACGTTCAGTGTCGAGCTGCGCTAGCCCACATGCACGAGATTCTGTTTTTTCTTAACTATTTTGACTCCATGGGCTCTCTAAGAAAAAATTGACTCCATGGGTGGCAAAATAGGAGGTCTCACCCAACACAATAGGCTTGCCACAGGATGACAACCTACTGTGTTCAGTTTGGACCCGCATACCGCAACGACGGAACCCACTCAAGTTTGGATATTGCAGACGGATTTCGTCAAGAGCACCTACTATTTCGCGATCCACGCCGTGGATATGATGCAATTGCACACCTCCAGGTAGCAAGTTCCAGCTAAGTGGGCCGAGACAGTGCGGGAGCACACATTCTCTATTTTTTATTGTTCCTTTTTTAAAAAAGAATTCAATGAATGTTCAGCATTTGAAAAGGTTCATGGATTTCAAATTATGTTTAGGATTTTAGAAATGATCTTGGTTTCAAAAATATTCAAATATTCATTTGTAAAGTTTCCGTGAATTCATAAAATGTTCAGAATTTCGAAAAATGTTGAAGAATTATATTTTTTCACAAAATTCAAAAATATTCCTTGAAAAAGAATCTTCCTGATTCATAAATTGGTCACTGTTTGTAAAATTGTTCATGAATACAAAATCTTCTCACAAATTTGAAAATGTTCATGATTTCCAAAGCAGTTTTTGTATTAAAAAATATGAAGCAGTTCAATATTCAAAAAATTGCAGTTTGAAAAATAATTGTGAATTTAATAAATGTTTGTGATTCCAAAACCAATAGTGAATACAAAAATATTCATGAAATCAAAAAAAATATGAATTTTAAGAATATTGATGATTTAAAAAAATCTTCACAAATTTGAAAAGCAAATGTTTGTGAAATTGGATAATTTCCTCAATTTCAATAAATGTTTGCGAAATAGATAAAATAACTGATGAAATTGAATACTGTTTGCAAATTTGAAAAATTGTTAGCTAATTTGGAAACAAAATAAAAAATTCTGAATAATGTTCACGAACTCAATAAATGTTCATAATTTACGAAAAAGTTCATGAAATTGTGAAGAAAATAGAAAAAGGGGAAAATAAAAGAAAATGGAAATGACAAAAGTAGAAAAAACCAAAAGAAAACACAGGAAAAAAATGCCTAGAACCTTCCCAAAACCGGGAAGGGGTTGTTGCTAGGTGGTTGGCCCAATCGTAACTATGGGCACTGACAGGGATACACGTCACCTCCCTATCCATTGACCTGTGCGTCAAATAGGATCCATTGTTCTTCTCCTTACAAAGATTTAGGTTAGCTGTTGAGGCCTTTTTTTGAAAAAGACAAATCCTAAGGGTTCGAATTCGCCCATAGCAAACGGAACTTTTTCTATAACAACTTCCGTAGATGCGAGGGCGACAAGTTTAATTGATATGGATGGCAATTCTGTCCTCGGTTTGTCTTTTCATAGAAAAGTGTCATACATACATGGCAACTAAATTTGCCATCCTCGTGTCAATTAACATTATCATAAAAAACATTCGGTTTGTCATGGATAAAATCCGAATGTTTGGGACTTATCAGGGTCCTTTTTTTGTTGTTGATAAAAAGCTTTCAGTTTTGCTTTTTGGTGGTATCCGATTCATTTTTAGGCTAGCTGTGGAGATGCTGTCGCGGAGCCGAGTCCTTGGCCTCGGTCAGGTCCCTTCCCTTGTGAAACGGCTCGGTTGGTGGCCACTGGCCAGCGAGGCAGCGCGCCACCGTCTCATCTGATGGCGCCGAGTGTAGTGTAGTCACCGGTGGCGATAAGTATAACGGCCAGCTGCGTGATTCCAAAACATGAATGGACGGGCCCGGCCAGGCAGCCGACACGAACCATGTGCGCGCGCCGGCCGCATTATCGAAGACGCTGCCGTGACGCCGCCCCACCGCCAGTTCACCACCAGCCCAGCCCACGCGAGAGCATCTAACCAAGAAATCATCAGCCTAAAAGGGGAACAGCACACTGACACCCTCTGTACCAGCTCGCGCAGCACAGCAGAGTAGCAGCAGCAGCGACCATGGCGGCTAGGTCGTCGGCCCTCCTCGCCGTGCTGGCGGTAGCACTCGCCGCCGTGAGCTTCCTCCTCACGGGGGCCAGGGCCGACTTCGACGACCAGTTCGAGGCGATCGGCGACCGCGACCACATCGGGTACCGGGACGACGGCGAGGACAAGGGGCAGGAGTTCTCGCTGGAGCTCGACCAGGAGTCCGGCTCCGGCTTCAAGTCCAAGGCCAAGTACCTCTTCGGCGAGTTCGAGGTCAAGATGAAGCTCGTCGACGGCAACTCCGCCGGCACCGTCACCTCCTTCTACGTACGTCAGCCATCTCATCCTCATCTTCCTTCCTTCTTTGGTGTCTTCTTCTTTCTCTCGTTGCTAAATAAAATGGAGAATGGAGCTGTGGTGCAGCTGACCTCCGGCGAGAGCGCGACCCACGACGAGATCGACATCGAGTTCATGGGCAACTCCAGCGGCGACCCCTACGTGATGAACACCAACGTGTGGGCCAGCGGCGACGGCAAGAAGGAGCACCAGTTCTACCTCTGGTTCGACCCCTCCGCCGACTTCCACACCTACAAGATCACCTGGAACCCCAAGAACATCATCTTCGAGGTCGACGGCGTGCCCGTGCGCACCTTCAAGAAGTACGACGGCCTGCCCTTCCCCTCCAGCCGCCCCATGACGGTGCACGCCACGCTGTGGGACGGCAGCTACTGGGCCACGCAGCACGGCACCGTCAAGATCCACTGGCGCCACGCCCCCTTCGTCGTCCCCTACAAGGCCTACCACGCCAACGGCTGCGTCCACGACAAGGCCACCAACAAGACCTCCTGCCCCGCCGGCAGCGACGCCTGGATGCGCCGCGAGCTCGGCGAGGAGGAGCTCAAGACCGTGGCCTGGGCCGAGCGCAACTGCCTCTCCTACAACTACTGCGCCGACGGCTGGAGGTTCCCCAAGGGCTTCCCCGGCGAGTGCGGACGCGACCTATGAGCGATTGATGATTCAGTGGTAGCAGCACTAGCTAGCAGTACACCTCGGAGCCGAGATTTCATTGATTAATTTCTTCCTTCCTTGCTACTCCACTACAGTTCAATCGATTGTTCGTCTTGTTCATCCCATCTTACCTTACCTTACATAAACCTGTGCCATTTTTCTTTTCTTCTCTTCGTGTACATTCATTTTTGCCACCTTTAATAATTGTTTAGAAGAAATGTGAAGAAAGTGGGAGGAAAAGGGCGGTATGCGTATAGTTAATATTTTGGTTGATATGTGTTGACATTTTGTCTTGGGTGTCAGTGTGTCTACATGCATGTTGGCTCCAGAGAGAAAAAAGAGCCTTGTATGGATGCGTTTCTGACTTTTTGTTACAAGAAAGATAATAACGATGGATTCTTGCAAGCAAATTATAGTTATATGGTTGTTGAGTGGACGGAAGGAAGCACACAAGCGACGGTGGGTGCGCATTGAGTGATGGCACATGCTGTAGTACTACTTGAGTGGCGCCCATTGTCCGATCTACCTCTCCCGGTACTCTCCAGTACTAGTACAAAATTAAAGAGCAATTAACCAACAATGTTCGTCACTTGCATTGCACACTGACACGGCTAACACTAGGCCTGAAGGTGGTTCTCGTCCTTGCACCGGTGAAGGGAGTAGCACCGAGAGTACCGGGATAGGATAGGATGATAATTGGTTTCGATTACAGAAATCATGTACTCACTTCGTTCGGAATTACTTGTCGCGGAAATGGATGTATCTAGATGTGTTTTAGTTCTAGATACATTTATTTTCGAGACAAGTAATTCCGAACGGAGGGAGTATGTCTGTATGTATATACGTGTGCGACGACTACCAGCATGCAGTTTGTGTTTCAAAACTGTAATGCCAACGCCATGCGTCGTCAAAACTGGCTGGCTGGGGCCACACGGAACATGATAGTAGTAGCCTAGAAAAGCGAAGCTAGTATCTAGCAGCGCCCGCGATGGCTCCCGCGACCCAGCGCCCGCGGCCGGCGGCGCCGCCTTGATCTCCTCCCTCCGGCCGCCATTTCAACCGCCGCGACCAGATCCGAGCAGCTCTCCGCGTCCTCTCTCTGGTGCACTCCTTCTCCCCTCAAGGCTCTCAAGGTGCTGCCCATGGCAGTCGCGTCCGCCTCATCTTCTTCGACCCCGTCGACCGCGTCGACTGCTGCCGCCGCGATGGCCGCGGCTGCTCTTGCCTCCCGCAAGGCCGACCCCGCAGCTGGTGGCCGCTTGTCCCGCGCCGGCATGGGACTCCCGCTGAGGCCGGTTGTGGCAGCATCTCCGGCGGCGCATCCTCCCCTGCCCGGCGTCGCCGCAGTGTCCACCCTGGGCATAGAGTGTGCTGCTCCGGATCCCCGTGCCCCTGGCCTGATGGATGGCGGGCTTGGGTCCCAGCCGCCGCTGCGGCTTGTGTGTCTCCCGTCCACGGGCTCTGGTGACGCCACTTCTGCCTGCGCCACGCAGTCAACCCCGACTGCTACTGTGGGTGCGTGTGAGCCGTCCCGGGCTATTGCCGGTGCTGCTACGTCGTCCTTGGGCCCTGCGGAAGCCCCGTCGTCACCACCGGCTGCTGCTGCTGAAGCGCCATCTACAACTGCTGCTGGCTGAGCTACATCGACCTCGAGTACTGTGGAAGTGACGCCGTCCTCAACACCTGTCGGCACTGCATCGGGTCTGGACCCGGAGCGATATGTTTCATGGAGCTCCCTTACTCACGACGAAGATGATGATGAAATAGCCCCGCGGACGCCACCGCCGGCTGCCAAATACCCAGTTCCGGCTACTCAGTCGGGTGTGACGTGTGATGCGGATGCGTGCGGAGATTGGCAGGAGGTGCTGCCGCGGCGACACATGCAACGCCTAGACTCTCTGGTCCCTGCATTGGCTTCCCGTCCTGTCCCTGCTTGGCTTCGTGGTAGATGTTGCAGATGCCTCCTTCCTGGTCACCGTGTAGCGGTTTGTCGAGATCTTTTTAGGTGTTCTCGGTGCCTTGAGAATGGTCATCGAGCACGTGAGTGCCGCAATCCCTGGCGTCCCCTCAGCTTTTTGGGAAGCCCTACCGTGTCACTGTTGCCACGCCTCCCCGGGCACCAACAAGCTCTAGCTCCTCGCAAGGTCCAGAAAGAAGCCTCGCCCCTCCCGAAGACGTTTTGTCGTGATTCTTGGGCATCGATTGTTGCTGCTCCTGCTGGCTCTATGGCCTCGACGGATTTCCCTGTGCGGCCTGCCTTGGAGCGGCAGGCCAAGCTGTCACTCTGAGCTCCTTGGTATGACATCCCTCCAGCTTCAGGAAACGGTCCAGCCTCTTCGTGATGTCATTGACTCCATGCAAGGTTGGATGTTGCGGATGGAGAGCTTCGTGGAGCGTGTTGAGGCTGCACTTGGCGATCTCTCCATGGCGACGCCTGTGTTGCAGACTGCTCATGTATTGCGTCCTTTGGTTGTGCTTGTTGACACCTTTGAGGTCGGGATGGGTGCCGAGCTTCATGGTCGTTTCTCCCCTCGTGCTAGAGCATGTTCTCCGTCGTCAGCCTCTGAGGGACTGGACAATGATGTGGTTGTGACTCCGGTGCTGGAGATCATGCCTGAGTTGAGGGAGTTGTGTGAGGGTCCGGTTCTGCCTCTGTCCGTCGAACAACGGAAGGTAGACCCCCCCGAGATCTCGATTGTGGCTTTACCGCCATCATCACCCCTGGAGTCTAGCCAGATACCTGATGCCAAGGGGTGTGGTGATTTGGATGTTGCAGTCTCTGCCATTCCCTCGTCTGCGACCATCGAGCATGTGATGCATGTGAGTGACATGACCACTGAGCCAAGTGTGGTTGCACCTACTCCAAATCCAAATGCTCTCTTCGCGAAAGAACTTTGTGACTTGCTCGCCAGTGTGGAGGTTGCTAGACCTGGTTTGGGCAGGTCAATTGCTTGCCTTCTGACGGGGACACCAATAAGAGGCAAACACAAGAAGGTGGGTAAAGGCAAGAGTGGTGCCATAGGCAAGGCGTCTCTGACTACTTGATGGATGATCTTCATTCTCTCGGCCCATCCTCTTGAATTGGGTCGTCGTTGTGGGTTGGAAGGTGTTTGATGTCTTATATCGATGTGTTCTTGTCGGGGGTCACATGGCGTAGTAGCAATGTCGAGGTTTGTGGATGTTGTGTAATCAGAAGTCCGGCGGGGGCCGCCTATGCGGTTGTGGGGTTTTTCTTACCATGTGAGTAGTTAGTCCGTCCTCCGTTTGTATTGATTTTCGCCCGTTTTTTTTAATTAATTGGGCAATTCTTTTCTTCTTAATTAATCGATGAGGCAAAACTTTTGCCTCCGTTTCGAAAAAAAACTGGCTGGCTGTCAAATTCGAATGGGTGTACGCAGGCAGTCAGCGGGGCCATCCATCCACGTGCTAGAACAAGGCCACATGCTGGATGTGCACATGGAGCCTTCTCATGTCGTGTGCTACTACTAGTACTAGTACGTTTGTGAATGCGTTCCTGTGCATGGCCGCAGCGCTGCCTCGTTCGTCCGTTTGCGCGAGACGTCTCTTTCGCGCCTATACTCGAGTGTGGACCCAGAGAGATCCATGTGGCTCCGCTGGATTTTCTTCACTCCGGTGTTTGCATGCGTAACGACCCCCAACCCCCTATTTGGGCGGGCATCTGCAGATTCAATCGCCCCCAACAACCCCTCGTAGCGAGAATTAGCTGGCTTTCAAAACTGCGCTTCAGAGTTTGAAGTTTGAAGAGATGGCAGTGCTAGTGTCACCCATCTTTCGTGGAGTAAACTCCAGTTCGTTGCCAGGGATTATGTTGTGAGAATGGGTAGTATTTTTTGCGGGTTTGTGAGAATAGGTAGCGTGGGATGAAAGCACGCACAGACCAATAAAAATGAGGTGAAAAGCGGTCTTGAAAATTACAACCCAGGATCATGCACCACGGGACGACCATTGCCACCAATGGAAGTTGTCGCTCCTCTCTATTGGACCCAGCTTGACCGTGTCGATGATAGCCGAGAAGTTTTTGTGCACATAAGAACCGCCACCCCAAAGTTGCCGTCTTCGCCCGCCATAATATGTTTGTTTGCAGGCTGAGCGTACTGTGGAGCTGGCATTTTTCTGCTCGGAGGAAGAGACAACGGAATTCAACCTGTGGGCTGTGGGCGGAGCATGCATCACAAGCTGATGCACGCTAGTTAGTGGAGGGGGGCCACGTGTTAGGAACGGGTCCAAGTGAAAGCTGGGTGTGAGGGGGACCCGCAGGGCATGGCCAACGCTCCAACTTGGACCAATGCCCCGCAGGTACACGTCGGACTAGCAGTTGGCGTTGAGGAGAATGGCAAAGAAGGCAATTTAACCATCCTCTGTTGGCGAGCCTATCCACTGTCCAAATCTGTTTTGTATGGCAAGCCAAGCGAACAATTTACTTTTGGCGGGGCCCAAACCTTTCAAATCAAGTGTTCCATCGGCGAGCGGATCAGGCTAAGGAATTGCACCTTGTAAGCGGACTCTGTCGAGTAGAGGCCATTACCAGTATGTTACGTTTCTAGACGATGTCGTCTAGCACTTCATCGAGAAGCTGGAAGTCGCGGATGCTTGCCCATAGTTGAATGAATTGGTGGAAATGTGTGAACGAGAAGGTCGCAGATCTCTTTATTTCGGATACCCATGCGCCATCTTGTAGAGCTTCTCTAATCTTCCAATATTTCATCGAGGATGCCCTGTAGATGAGGGGCGCGATATCCTTGGGCTTCATATCATGCACCCAAGGCGCGTCCCAAAAGGACGTGCGCGCACCATTGCCGATGGTAATGGTTGTGAAGCGATTGCAAAGTGTGGTGTTGCAGGATGCAACGTTTCTCTATGGCATACGTATACGTGGACCGTGTGTGAGCCACTTGCTGAGCAAACCGATGTGAACACATTGGGTGTGTGTGTGTGGCGCATGTGTATATAATGCCGTCCTTGTACCAAACGCTTCATCCACACAAGAAGCACATCACCTAGTGTTATTGCAGCTTGTGGGTCGAGATGGGGCGCGGCAGATCTAAGGCGCACTCTTCCTATCTAGAGAAGCACATACAAAAAAATTTGGCTTGGTTTTTTTGGATGTGCTCCTCTAGCTAGGAAGAAGGAACGTATACGTGGCTATGATGGTACATCCCACCATCATCTTCTCCTTCTCCGGCTCTTCTATTGCCAACTTGCTAGCATTTTGCACTAACTTTTTTTCACTCCAACCACCGGAATGTGACTCGTCCGAGGCATCTACGTTGCTAGGATGGCATGCAAGTGTCCTAGCAAGCGTTCCCGTTCTCGCAAGCAAGCACCAGCCGGTAGGTCTATCTTCCTACCACATGGTTTGAGATCTACACATTTGGCTACCTTCCTAGGGTTTAGCTCGATGTAATTTCCATCTCCCATGTCCATTTAACATTGTTTGGGGATCTATGCTATAGAGTAGTGCCATGGAGAAGATACGGTTACTGTTTCCCTGGACCTTAATCTTACACAGTTCCTCCATCACAGTCCCGCGACCACACCTTTGATTTGAGGGTTCCATTCCCCAACAAGGGTTTGGAGCATCAATGAGTTGAAGGCAAGAAGGACACACACACACCCATATGCTCACATCGGTTTGCTCTCACACACTGTCCACGTATGCCATAAAGAAACGTTGCATCCTGCAAGCAACACCACACATTACAAAAGCTTGTCTTATGATTTACTCCTTCCGTTCGGAATTAGTTGTCACAAAAATGAATAAAAAAGAATATATCTACAACTAAAATACATCTAGATACATTCATTTCTTGGACGAGTAATTCCGAACGGAGGGAGTATATGATAGATTTTAATCATCTGTCTAGCTTGCAGGTGGTGCCTCAAGTTCAACTTTCTCCTGATCAACTTCCTCTGCAGGGACGGACTCTTAAATCTGATTTGCTCGTTGCCGGTCCTAAAATCTACTCTAATGCAATTTTCAGATGTAATAAAGTTGAGGGTTCTATTCCCCAAGGGATTGGAGCATCAACGAGTTGGAGGCAGGAAGGACACACACCCCCATGTGCTCACATCGGTTTGCTCAGGAAGCGGCTCACACACTGTCCACGTATGCCATAACCCATAAAGAACCGTTGCATCCTGCAAGCAACACCACACTTTGCAGTCGCATTATCTTGTCATTTCGGTTTTTTTCTTCCTATGCGGCGCACGCAGCTACTCCCTCCGTTGAAATATAAAATGTTCCAACTTTTTTCCGATTCAGATGTGTATAGACACAATTTATTGTGTGTTTTTTTTACTATTTCAGCATGTACGCAGTTCATATTAAAATATGTAAACATCTTATATTTGTGAACGGATGGAGTAGTAATTAAGCATGAACCATAATGCAGATCCAGCAGAAGGAAAGTCTTATATTGTGTATGGGGCACCCAGAACGGAGATGGCCAGAAGACAGCAGCCAGTTGTGCTGAGTTGGACGCCACCAATGTCGGGATGGATGAAATTGAACACAACGGTGCATTTGTTTCTCTGGATGCAGCAGGAGCGGACATGCTTATGCGGGATCATCTAGGTGCTATTAATTTTTCAGCTTGCAGAGCCCTCTTTACATGCAGAGATGCATTGGAGGCGGAACTATGCACATGCATGGAGGGGCTCTCCCTGGCCATTCAACGGACGGATCTTCCTATTGTCGTGGAGCTGGATTCTCTCGAAGCGGTATCTTTGATATCGGGTGCGGAGCTTGATCGCTCAGTTTATGCTTCAATTGTGAAGGAGATAAAGCTTTTGATGAGTCCTAGACAAACTTGTATTACTCATGTATCTAGATCTCAAAATAAAGCTAGTGATATGTTAGCTTCTTTTGCTAGAACTCATGGTAGGACTATGACCTGGCTAGGAGCTGGCCCGAGTGAGGTTTTGGAGATTACCTCAGATGATTGTAAGGACATTGTGATTGAGTAATACAAGTTTTCACCCCGCAAAAAAAAGTAATTAAGAACCGAGACACAATCGACCACGGGGTGAAGAACAACAGAAACAAAGCTAAGATAATTATTAATATGATACATATAGCTTGGCGAATATTCTGGCTCGGTCATAGTCTTAAAAACCGGACTCGATCGGCGGTCGGATCGAAAAAACCGAAACCGGCGATCCCGGTAGTTTTTTAAGTGCAGCGGATCAATCGAGCAATCAAACTAAAAAAAACAAGTAGAAACGGACGGTTTCTCAAAAAACCGATGAACCAGGTAATTCACAGAAAACTGGTCGGTTCGATGTTGTTTACAGAAAAGCCCCTCAATCAACTCATTTTCATGCGAACAAGCTCGAGGGTCGAATTAAAAAAAGGGAGAAACCCCCTCTTTAGTAGGGTTTCAGCCATTTTAGGAGCATTTCTCTCGATTTTATCCACGGACAAACCCTATAGGGCGTCGGCGCCCCTCCGGCTCAACCCTTGCTTGGCGCCATGGCATGGCGATGTCGCTTCTCCCTCGCCGCTCCATGTGGTACTGACCACCAACCCATGCCGCCACTCCCGCGTCCCGCCATCTGCACCACCTCTATAGACTGTTGGGGAGAGAGGCTGCCGCCACCTGGTTAGACTGGTCCATACAGCTTCGTTCTCCCTCCGCTATAGTCAAATCGACCAGGTTTTTTCATCCGTTCACCGCTGATTTTTTTATCCAAGGTGATATCAAATCTTCTAGAAAAGGAAAAACGGTTTTTCCTAAATTTCGTAAGTGCGCCACGTGCATTGTGGCCAAGCGAAGTCAGCCCACTTATTTTCCAGCCCACACAACTGAGAAACCCTATGTTTCTAAAAAAAAACTGGGAAAAACTATTTGCCGCACGTGACACCAGATAGTTGCAACTTGCAGAGGGCGCCCAAGATTGGGCCGGCCCGTTTCCTTCTTTTTTTGTTTTCTATTTCTATTTGTCCTTTTTTATTCGTTCATCTTTTTCTTTCCAGTTTCTTTTTTACCTTCCAATTTTTTTTTCTTTTTCATATATTAAAAATTGTAAAAAACTTTCAGAATTTTAGTTTGTGTTTAAATTTTTCAAAAATCTTCAGAATTCCAAAATTTTGTCCCCATTTAGAAAGTGTGTGGATCTTTAATTTTTTTCTCATTCTAAAAGTTATTCAAAATTCAAAGAAAAATATCATTTTTTCAAAACATGTTTGTGTTTTCCAAGAAAAATCAAGATTTTCAAGAAGATGCATTTTCAAAATGTTCCAAATTCGTAAAATATTCTTGTTTTGGTAAATTATTCAAAAATTAAGGAAAACTATTTTAAATAGTCCCACATTGCTCCTTTACATATAGTCGTACCAATTTATATATGTGCGTGAAATTACATTTAGTAATATGCTGTAATATTTTTGGTATGTGAGCTATCTGGGAAAGGACCCTGAAGTTTTTAAAGTGAAAAAATCCCATCTTTTCAAAAAATATTTGTGTTTTTCATTTTTTTTGAGATTTAAAAAAAGATTGCATTTTCAATAATGCTCCAAATTCGATATTCTTTAATTGGTGAAATGTTCACAAATTTAAAATAATGTTCACGTCGAAAAATACACATTTTCTAAAAAAAATCTGAGTGCTTAAAACATGTTCTGGTTTAAAAAATTGTTCACAAATTCAAAAAATGTACATGTTTTTATATAAGGTTCAATATGTTTGTGAGTTTTAAAAAATGTTCCCATTTCAACTTTTGTTCATGTTTGTCCAAAAATGTACGGCATTTTCAAAAAACTATTCCCACTTTTTTAAAATGTTCGGGATTTCAAAAATTGTACATGTTCCTATGAATATTTGGATATTCATAATAATAATTATTTTTTGAAAAGTTCAAAAAATATAAAAAAAGGTTTTGAATATGACGTTGTAGTATGTTCTTCAATTTTTACACTGGTAATTAGTTAGTAGGATGTGTTTGTTCGAGTGGCTGGCAGCTCTTGGTCAGGTCTTTCAGATCGTGAGTTTGATCCTTGAACTTGTCTTATTTTTTTGGATTTTACTCGTGCCTTAGAAAAATACAGGCTGTTTCGATGCTGGTGCCTTTCACAACCCACACAACTTAGCCGACCTAACTACCTGGAAAATATGGCAAACTTTTTTAAATAGTCCCACATTGCTCCTTTACATATAGTCGTATCAATTTATATACATGTGTGAAACTGCATGCAGTAAGCTAGATAAATGATGCATGAATTAAATTGGACGAAGGATGGATAGATTGGCACGTGAGCTAGCTGGAAAAGGACCTTGAATTTCTTTAAGAAAAAATAACTCCAATATGTGAGCTAGATGGATGGATTTCTATGTGAGCTAGCTATAAAAGGACTGTGAGCTACATGCATGAAAAAGAGTAGACTCGGATCACTTCCATATTAGGAACTTCAAAACTTAAATCGTCTTGATCAATTAACGAAAAAATAGCGGAGCAGAATTAACTCCAATTGTACTATATTGGTGGCTTGTACATGGAAAAGAGAAGACCTCACTTCCATATTATGGAACTTTATATCTTAAAATCCCCTCAAATGAATGAAAAAATAGATCGACTAATTCGTGAGCCTTCTCTCGCATGTGATGACCTAACAAAACCCTTAATTCCCCTTGATCAATGAACAAAAAAAAATTACGGATTGGTTACTTCACACCGGCAAAACCCAGAATCTAGATGTTCCTTTTCGGCGTGCACACATTTTTTTTGCTTGCACATATAATTCTCACTAAATTTAAATGCACACTATCTTTTCTTCCGTTGCAACGCACGGGCATATGTACTAGTTCATCACTAAAATAAACAAATAATTAACTCACGAACACAACTAAACACTGACAGGCAGTTGCATACACTTCATTATGAGACAATGCTTGGTAAGTTTGGGACCCTTGCATGGAGGGCTCACGGCGCCGTCTTCTTCACGCCCAGCTTCACCTAGGCCCGCCCCTGATATGTGGCCAACCTCCGCCAACTCGTGTGCATCAACTGCTTTCCCCACGAGTCGAATTCCGTTGTCTCTTCCTCCAAGCAAGTTTACTGATTTCTAGTGTGCGTCCACGTATAATCGACAAGATCATCCAGAAGTGGCATATGCATTTGTTGATCTTGCAGTTGTCGATGCATCTTCAGAAAGTTGGCAATATTTTCTACTTGTTCCAGAAGGTGGACCTGAACATCAGGATTCTTGAAATCATGCGCGCACGTTGCCCCTTCACCCTCATCATCGATAATCATATTGTGCAAGATTACACAACATGTCATGACTTGCCAAAGTGTCTCCGGTTCCCACATCATCGCAGCTCCATGAAGAATACCCCAACGAGCTTGGAGCACTCCAAAAGCCCTCTCCACATCCTTCCTAATCGCCTCTTGCATTGTTGCAAAACGGGTTTGTTTGTTGCCTTAGGGATCAGATATGGTCTTCACAAACACCACCCACCGAGAATAGATACCATCAGCAAGGTAGTACCCCCTGTTGTAAAGTCCGGTAGCAATGACGAAAGAAAGTTTCATGGAATGTTGGGACCACTGTGAAGTAGTCCTTGTACAGAAGGTGTGCACCAGCAACCCTATTACGCGGAATAACTCTATGGCCCTTGATGGAACCCTTGAAGTTTAGGACATGCTCCTCTGCTTTCTCGAACTCCTCTTGGATGCTCATCATCATCATTATCATCATCATTTCGGCATCCTCATCGCCGAATCCGACGATGCGATTAAATCCTTGAATATGAATTCATTAAGATCATCGTCTCCATTGCCATCATTCCACGATGAATCCATTGGTGGCCTAGAAGTAACAATCGAAAGAAAAAAACCAGCTCGGGCATTTCATCGAACACGTAGAGTGCGAGGTAAAAAAGTGAATATTAAACCAACTTCACCTGGCGAACCAAAAAAACCAGAAGAAAAGCCACAGAAGAAAAAAACAAAAGAAAAACCAACAGTAGAAAGCAACAACGACACCCCAGAAAAAACTCAAAACTGGGTCGGCTCAACAACCCGGCTCAACCCCCAGAAAAAACCAACAGTAGAAAACATTGGTGGCCTGGCCCGACGCTGCTCCCGGGCCGGGCTCGGGCCTAGTTTTTGAGCCCGAAGGCCGGGCCGGGCCCAGGCCCGTCATTTTTGCATTTTCCTGAAGGTCGTGCCGGGCTGGCCCGAAGCCCGACGGGCTTTTACGTGTTCGGGCTAGGCTCCGGCCCAGAAAGACAGGCCTGATGGTCGGGCCGGGCCGGGCCCAGGCCTGAGTTTTTTGTGTCGGGCTTGGCTAGGCCCGGCCCGAAGCCCGACCCGGCCCGAGGTTTGGCCAGGTATAGGCATGACTAATCTGTGCCTCCACGAGAAGTAAATTTGTGCTTCTCACGAAAGAAAAAAAAATATGGTTTTTTTCTCTTTTCGAGAGGCACGGCCACGCCTCTCGCAAAAGCAAATTCGTGCCTCCATGAGAAATAAGTATGTGCCTCTCGCGAAAAAACACATTTTTTCCTTTCCGATAGGCACGACCTTCGTGCCTCTTACAGAAGAAAATCCGTGCCTCCACGAAAAGTAAAGCTATGCTTCTCACGAAAGAAAAAATAATATATGTTTTTCTCTTTTCGAGAGGCACGACTATGCCTCTTACTGAAGCAAGTCCGTGCCTGCACGAGGCACGAGAAGTAAATCTATGCCTCTCTTAAAAAGGAAAAAAACGTGTTTTCTCTTTTCGAGAGGCACAACCGTGGCTCTCGTGGAAGGAAAGAAAGAAAAGAAAACCCGTCTTTTATCTTGCAGAGACAAAGCCTTACCTCCACAAGAAGTATATTTGTGCCTATCGCGGAAGCAATGCGTGCCTCCACGAGAAATAAATCTGTGCCTCTCGCGGAAGAAAAAAATGCATTTTTTTTCATTTCCGAGAGGCACGACCGTGCCTCTCGCGGAAACAAATCCATACCTCCACGAGAAGTAAATCTGTGCCTCTTGCGAAAGGAAAAAGAAACGCATTTTTTCTTTTTCGGAAAGCATGGCCGAGTCTCTCGTGGAAGTAAATCCGTGCCTCTCACAAAAGAATGTTTTTTGCATTTTTTTTCAACTTTCTGAGAGGAACTAGGCACTACCGTGCCTTTCGCAGAAATAAATCCATGCCTACACGGGAACTAAATATGTGTCTCTCACAAAAGGAAGAAAAAAAAATGTTTTTGTGTATTTTTTTATTTTTTTGTCCAAAAGCTTAGAAAAGCCGTCGAAAACAGGAAAAAGTCGAAAACACATACAGAAAAAAAAAGAATTCCGAAGGGAGCGCCCAGAGTGCGACATGTAGCGGCGGCCGAGAGCGCGAAAAGTGACGCGCTCCAAGCCCACCTCAAGTGACCATTGCAGGGGCTTCCGAAGGAGTACTTCTCAATTAGTTGCTCTCACCTTATGTTCCTCGTGTTGTTCTGTTCTTCTTCTTCTCGCCTCTTGTTCAATCCTTCTCTGAACTCGCTAATTGGTGGTCCTCCTTAGTTATAGATGTAATTACTATAAGTGGTTGTATCAACTCCTGGTGTAAATTATTTGAAAATGGTTAGTTCTTCAGAACATGCAACACATCCTTCAACAGAGAAGAAATACTACTTCAGAGAAAGAACTTCTATTATTTATGATTACTCTTGTGTTTTGTGTAACCGGCAGGTGTTGGAAACTAGGGATCACCTCTTTTTCCATTGCCCTTTCGCATGGATATGCTGGTCTTAGTTTTGCACAAACTGGACACCCAGAGGGAATACAAGCAAATAGTATCTTCTTTATCCACACCTGGGTGTCCTTTTTCTCTAGAGTTAATCATCATGGTTTCTCTTTCTCTACATGTAAGTACCAAGTAGTGCTATCAACTCCTGCTATATACTATTTACAAGAGAATTATTTCTTCAGAACATGCAACACATTGTTGAACAGGGAAGAAATAATAGTTCACTTCAGAATTATTTACACAGCGATCCCGATTTCCGAAAAAACCAAGATGGAGTACATCTAAATGCTGCAGCAATTTCATTACATTATGGTACAACACATTTTTATCACTAGATCTAGAAAGGTCAACACAAACTCTTCCTCTTCTGGCAACTCTTGCTCCGTTTAGCCAATTTTGATTCACGAATCGCGCAGCTAGTTACGTAAGTGTAATTTGGTGGCAAGTGAGATTTCCATACTACAGCGTCAAATCTTCCTTCTGGTGTTGCACTTCCATAAAGGACTTGATCCATGGTGATTTTGGGAATGTCTTCTTGAGCAAGCTGTACTCGAACACGACTAACCACACAAACCTGACTGAGTTTAGATATTCGTTGAACATAAAGATATTGGTTCTCCGCCCTAGTACCGCTTGAATTTGTAGTAAATTGAACTGCATTTCTCTGCCTAGTCCCCCTAACACATGTAAGAACCCTTCGCCAGTGTTGTATGTTAATATTGGCCCTTAGAAACCCAGAATAAGTTTTGGATTTGTGAAAGGACCAGTGTAGTCATTAAACATTTCTAGACCAAAGTACCCCTCGAATATCTCCATTGCTATGGATGCTAGCTTTGGGTGATCTTCGGGATCTGCGCTTCCAAACACGAGCACCTTGAAGAAGTACCAGCTCTCTTCTCGAGGCAAAAAGTTTAACCAGAGAGCTTGTGTATTTCCAAATCTTGTGATGTTCTCCGCTCGACTCGTGATTATAATTTTACTGCCTCTTGGAATGAAGCTTGTAGAAGCAGAGTAAAGCTTTCTCCACACCCCCTCATCAACTTCCCCATTCAACTCAATCACAACAATTATTTTTTCTTCACTCGGAATACCATTTTGATTTTGATGCTTAATTATGCCTCCATCTCTCAGGGTGCGGAGCTCTCCTTGAATAAATTTGTTTTCACAAACTAGCACAATTTGAGTAAAGTGATCACGCACCCTTACGTCGCAGCAAACATGCTCAACAAGTGTGCTCTTGCCAACTTTTCCAGGGCCAACAATTGGCAGGACACCCACACCCAGACTGTGTTCACCAGGAGGCTCATGCCGCAATAAGAAACTGATGATTCGCTGCACTTCTACTTGGCGACCAAACATGCATGTTTCCATCACCAGGTGCATGTTGTATGGTTGACGACGACAAATTGGAGGGTAGTTATTGAGAAAAGCAACAAACTCATGCATACTAGTGACAACGTTTTCGATAGTCTCAAGCATCTTTCTTAACTCCTTTTCGCCATGTGTGCTGCTAGCAGACAGGGAAGCACGCTTGCCTGGATTGGATATACATAGGGCAAAGGAGTGGTGGCTCGCTTCCAGATCTTTGGCCTTCCCTTCTTCATGTGCAAGGTACCTTTTTGTTTAGATAAAGAGTAATATGTTACTATGAAGAAGATACCAATAGCAGGGAACAACACGATACCAAGAGTTAGTCTAGATATCAGGATGCAGATAACCAACTTATTACAAAACAAAGAGAAGAGAAAAGGAGCAAGGTACCTGAATTTGTCAAGCAAGTAATAGCCTCTGCACATATCTTGTCTCAGCATGTTGAGTTGGCGAAGCATTGCCTGGTTCGTGATGCTCCTCCCCTCGGCCTCTTCCACGGTGATAAGAAGAACCCGGAGCAACATCCGGTCTAGTTGCTGTAGAATCTCCCCCTTGGACAAGGATATTTTTGTGGAGTATTTGTTGATCAGAAAGGATATGCATCTGCTAATAAGTTCACCGAAAGTCGCAGAAAATATCCCCTCCATCTCGCAACCTTCGTGATAAGATGGAGAAAGGAAGGTGTATTTTCTATGTGGTGCTCCAAAAACGGATGGTTAAGTAGCTACTCCAAGAGAAAGAAGGCGAGGACCTCCTGGGGTGCCTGTCCCTATTATTGCACATGAGAAAGGAACAAAATGTAGGATTGATTTATGCTAATAATGTATCATAGTATCAGCCAAATAACCTTGGATTAGAATATTCGTGCCACTTGATGACAAAGATAGAGAAAACAAGTAATGTACCGTAGTATAGTCAACTAATATTGGATTAGGAAAGCCATGCCACGCTTGATGCGGTTGAAAGGGATGGAGTTATATCCAAAAAGGTTAATGGATAAGACCAAAATCATGCCCACATGATATGAGATATACAACAGTAAGCTCTTTTGTGAATAATTAATAAAGTGGATGCACGCATCGCCTAGATGCAGAGGCCGGGGGGTCTTCCTCCTTTAAAAAGATAAAAAAATAAAAAAAAAGATGATATGAGATTTGTTGGAAATGGCAAAAGCAACACAAAACAATCACTCCCTAAACTTGTTATATATTGCGATTCTGGGAAGATACCTTGTTTGGGTGACGCTACATTAGCCTTTGAATACCAGACCCCAAAATCATGTTCAGGTTTGTGAGGACCAATCGATGAGTTTTGGGGAAGATACATGATTGGGTGATGTTCCATGCCCTTCGATAGTTGACCCTTTATAATATTGTGGTTAGGAAGGAGGTCTCGGTGGCCTCTGAACGGGAAGCTAGCCCATTTAGCATTCAATTCCGTAGAGCTTTACTTTGTGACAAATGTACTAAGCAGATCCATTTAGTTAGTAGTTTCATGTCGACAGTCTAACCCAGATGTAGATATGTTTTGATGGAGGTTAACTACTAATGGTGTTTTCATTGTGAAGTATGTGTATGCATATATTAAGAATTTTGGGCCTATTTTTCGCAGGAAGCATATCTGAAAAGAAAAAGTCCATCCTAAAATCAAGTTTTCATGTGGTTCTTCTATAGAGGGAGGTAGTTGTTACCAACGATAATCTTGTAAAACACAATTGACAAGATAACACATGTTGTTTTTGTGATCACGAGGAAATAATTCATCATTTATTCATGTCATGTCCGTTCACTACTTGATTTGAGGGCACAATTCACTTTCTTTAAATTTATTATCACCAATAAGTATGTCAAATTTATTTGGTAATTGATTGGATGGTCTTCACAATAATCTGAAGGGCTAACTTCACGAGTGAGTTTGTGTCATCTCTGGAACATTTGGATGCAAGAGTTATTGTGTTTCTAACGAATCATCAGTTCCTAAAATCTGTCAGGTTTTCTATGGAGCTAGAATGTCAACCCGCATGTAGTCATCACTTCACGGGTGGACGGGCATGGGCTTATGGCCTTTGGGTGCAGCCGCTTGGAACAATTTTACGAGGTTATCTATGGAGCTAGATTATGTGGACGAACTATGCAATCTTGTTTTCTACCACTGTGGTTGTGTTTTGCTGTTAACCTGTGGCTAAGTGAAATTAACACCTACGACTAAGTGAACTTCGACAACAACGCCTTTAAAGAGGCATAAACGTCCTCACGCCATCGTCGCCGCGTCTTGTAATCAGTGTATATTTGTAAATTAAGAATTTCAGTATTTTTTTCTTATTCTTTTTATTTACTCCTTTAGAAAGAGATTCTCGACGAATGAGTCACCATGAGCTTGATTTATCCAGGTTCGGGCATGCATGATGGTGCGACACCCTAGTCCTGCTGTGTGTATCTTTTCTTTGTATATTGAGAGAGGAAGAGCTTGCTCCTTACAATTGTTGCAGCCAGCTCTCTCTGTCTAGTTTTCTTCCCTCCTATTTCATCCTCTCACCACTCCTTCTATACCTTGGGGGTGGCCAGTTGACTTCCATCCCTACCCAAACTCTAAACTCTAAACCCTCAGATCAGTCGTGACACGAGGAATAGAGATAGGAGGTAACCACTGTTGTGTATCGATAATGTTGCACACGTTTCTCATCGTCAATGGGTGAGGCCTGGTACGACCGAGGCGTGCTTCACACATGGTCAAGGTCCAAAGGGAGCATGCGCATCCCATCGGAAAATAAAAGAGGGGGAGGAAAGAACCGGAAAGTCGCCTCGGAGAATGTCATCGCGCGTCATTGAGGCTCCCAACTCCCTAACCCGAGCACCACGCAAATCCCCTGCACTACAGCCTCTTCCCCTCCGGGATTCCAAGTCCTCGTGGGCAGATGGGACACCGTCGTAGCACTTCTCCATGGCCCCAGGGCCTATCCCCGAAGCCGCTGATAGACATAATAATTGGTTTGGTGAATTGAACTCAATTTTCTTTAAGCATGCAAGGTATGGAAGCATTGTATATTTATATAAACAAAAAACACTAAACCATTACCCCTTCTGGCTCTCGTCATAGCTTGTCCTTGTGGTATTTTAATTTTACAGCGTTTCATACTTGACTAGAATAATAAATGTTTTCTTCACGATCCTACAAAATCTTCTTTGATTGCTTCTAGTCCAAAAATTATCGGAAACGATAAGTACCTGACGTTAGGTACACACACGTGGCAAATTGAACTTTTTTATGGCAATTCTAATGACGCAAGGATGACAAGTTAGTTGACACATATGGGAGTTTTTTGTCAAAAATAGACTGAAGCATAAAATTGTCATCCTCGCGTCACTAAATTTAACATCGGAAACGTTCGATTTGCCATGTGCACGTACCATACGTCAGCTGCTTATTAGATTCCTAAATTATTCGTTGCTTCCATCTGTCGTATACTATGTTAGTAATTAAATGTCAATTCAATTCAATTCAATGGAGTGTCCGCTCATCGTCCATGTCATCGTGGATTCACCGGCTGCTGGCTTGATGATACGATGCATATATCTATGTGCATCTATGTGGAGTGTGAAGACTTACCGGTGACCACACCTTCTTTAATCTGTAAAAGGAAAACGTGAAGAGAAGCCGGGAAATAATTCCACATTAGACAATGTCATGACTTCTAGCAATATGTACGTAAGCTGCAATATATATAGCCACTGGTGTCGCAAAAACAACAAGAAAACTGGCACCATCGATTTTTGAAAATGGCAACATCGCTCTAGAGCTGGCCCCACAGGATCTATTTTCCAGCTTCGTCGCGTAAGGTGCCGGTAGCTTGCTCAGGGTGGTAACTTTCCAAATCTAGTCTAACGATTTTCTACTGGAAAATGATCCCTATCAGCCAGCCGATCGCGTGCGTACGTCGATGTATTGTTACCCAAGTGATGTGACGGCATAGGTTCCTTACTTGGCGCAATCGGAACAAGTAATTCAAACGGTGCAGCTATGTACCGGTCAAAAGTCCACCTTGCAAATATGCTTTGAGATTGGTGCAAAAGGCACCCCATATTTCTCATTTTCTGAGATACGGAACTGAAAATAGGAGTGGAACCATGCGCAAAAATAATATCACTCAACCCCCACCCACATCTCTCCGTCTCTTAATCGTGGTCAATCAAAAAATAAGATGAACAAAATATAATGTTTCCCAGCCATGACAGCCACCACTACGGCGGCTGGAGTGCATGGGTCCAATGTAGGGTTGGAATTCAAGTCGAGCCGAATTGGCTCGATTCAACTTGTTAGAGCTTGTTAAAATAACGAGTTAGCTCGGCTAGACTCGTTAACACAACGAGCTCAAATTAAAACTTGTCTCGACTCGTTAATCATCGAGTTCAAGTCAAGTCGAGCCAAGTCATGAGCTACTCATTTAGATCATGAGTTTCGGTTCAAATTCCATCTCTGGTTCAGTGCCCCCCTTTCCTCACTTGAGCTACGTCCCTACCCGGACCAACCGCCTTAGGCAAAATCGGCTCCCCATGCTCTAGTGCCACCTCCGCCGCCACCTTCACCGCCTACGTCTTTGGCCACACCGTGGCCAAACATGTGCTTATCAGGTTTCCACGGGGATCACCATGCATGTCCAAAGGTGGTCAGTGGGAGCACTGTCTTCACGATCCTCGCATCCCACTACCCATGCCCAGGCCGTCCCTGCTACTCACTCCTGAGATCCAACCAAGATTCATGGGGTCCACCCCGAGCCGACGACTACACAGACGAAGATGCAAGCTGTCAATCCCTAGCTGATGAGCCCGGCATGCACTACTCCCCTTCACATGCCATGCGGGCAAGCTTGTCCACAAGCATCAGCCCATCACTCGTGAGATCCAACCAAAAACAATAGAATCTTCACATTATTTTTGGATCTTTGTCAAAACATACATTTAAATAATATGTTTATAATTAATATATATGAATATTATAGCAAGCTGGATATACATAGGAAATCCAATTTGGCTCTTGGGAGCATATGCTCCTGTGCACCAAAAAAGTTTTTTTTGCAAATGGCAAAAAGAATTGATTTGTTTTTAGATGTGTTCATTTTCGCGCACTCATGTCCTACTTGCAATGTTTTGGGGGAATGCCTAAGAAATTTGACCTGTGCCAAAAAAAAACAAGTCTAATGCCAAACGTTACCTCCAAATGTTACACTTATTTTTGTTCTTTTCACTGACGACACATTACTATCCCGTTTCGCATGAAAATTATCAAGCACGCTTGCTACACTGGCATGAACATCTAAAAAAAACTCAGGATTTTTGAAATTTAGTTACTATTTTTAAAAAAATTTATTGTTTATTAGGGAGCATATGCTCCCAAGAGCCCAAACGGCCATCCAAAGTCCATAACAGAAAAGAGGTCTAGAGGAGTACTTTTTATATGGGAGGCAGAGTGCTTATGACGTGTGCAATGATGCTACTGTAGAATGACTATGTAGAATAAATGCTAAGGTGAGAAGAGAGAAACTAAAGAAAAAACATTGTTGTCCTTCCGTTAAGTAAAATATGATCCCTTGGCAACAATATCTCTCACCATGTATTAAGTAAAGTTGAGTTACTAAAGGTATAACTAACACATAACCATCACACTTTTATTATCATCTCTAAATTATGTTTTAGGCTTATAAAATAAAATATACGCAAACCAGCTCTATTAGACCCTGTTTTGGTTGTTCAAATTTAAAATTTTAAAATTTCAGACGGTGTCAAATTTTCTCGGGTATCACTGAAGTTTTCGGTATGCTGTCGGTTATCGAAAATTCCGACCCCAAAAAAACCCTACTTGAAACGGCACCGTCCGGTGGCTAGAAAGGATTAGATCACCTGCAGCGTCATGGGAGGGTCGTCTGATCCAAAAGTTCGACGCCTGCCCGCCGGAGCGCGTTGATGCTTTTCGTCTCTTGAGATGCTGAGACCTCACGCGTAACATTTGAGCCACGCAGCTGCCCAGTGGCAGTGCACACATGCTCCCGGCCCACCACCGTACGTGTACGTGAGCACGTCCACTTATTGCCGGACACCGCGCCGGATAAGGTTGTGCTCCGCAACCAAGCCAGCCAGCCAGCCAGCCTCTCGACCGCTCGTTCGCCAGTCCACTCTCGTGTCCTTTCTCTACCTCAGCCGTTGCATCGCAGCCCCAGCCTGCTCTTCTTCCTCCCCCTTACCAAACTCTCCGTAGTGCCGTGGTTAATCAGTGTGCAGCAATGGCCGTGGCCTCCATGCTTCATGCGCCGTCTCTCCTGGCAGTCCAACCCTTCGGCGGACAGAGGAATGCTGCCAGCGCTAACCGCTCACCGAGAGCGGCGGCTTTCAGGGTTCAGGCAGCCAAGCTTCCTGCCGGAGTAAGTTCCTGCATGGCTTCCTTCGTTTCATTAGATTATTATAAGAGACGGTTCTCCGAGATCTTAACATCTTTTGTGCTTGATTGGTGTGTAGAGTTCAGACACAAGTTAGTTTACTGAAACTTTAGTGTTCATGACAGGTCCAGGTGCCAAAGGCGCAACCCAAGCTGAGTGAGCCGTTCCTGGGGTTCACCAAGACCGCGGAGGTGTGGAACTCCAGGGCCTGCATGATGGGCCTCATCGGGACCTTCATCGTGGAGCTGGTAAGAAAATCTACCAATCGTTCAATCGCGAAAGCACTGTCATAATTCGATTTGCTTCATTGTATATATGCATTTGTGATTATTGATGCGTTTTGGGGCTCTGCTTTTTTTTTCTTCCTTCCAGATATTGAACAAAGGTGTTCTTGAGATAATCGGTTTCGAAGTGGGGAAAGGCCTCGATATTCCTTTGTAGTCTGCTCTCCCTCCTTGCCTATGGGATATTGATACTAAGAGCCACATGAAAAGGTTTGTAGCCACCAATGGCAATGCTATGCATCATAGTAAATATATAAACGAGCTCTAAGCATTTCATTATACTTGCTATTTTTCATTTTACACTCGTGTCACCGCTATGATAGGGAGAGTGATGTTCAACCCTCGACAATATTCTGCTGAGACGGGTGATACTCCCTCCGTTCCAAAATAGATGACCCAACTTTATACTAACCTTAGTACAAAGTTGGGTCATCTATTTTGAAACGGAGGGAGTAGTTCATATGGTTAATATGGAAGGTTGTTCATTGTTTTGAAAAGAAAAACGGAAGTTGTCCATGTTTTGAAAAGTATGTGTGACTTATAAATCGTAATGATGTGGTTCTGGTGCCATGATATTCTGAACTAGTATTTCTTCATATGAGTATAATGTTTGCCCCTCTCTTTTCGGCTCGGGCTTTTGGTTGAACTAGTTTTCTTTAATTTGGATGGCTAAGTCAGCTGCTAAGGGTAGGCGTGGATTGACGAGCTACTCAGCTCATTAAGGCTTGGCCCGTTAAGTTTGTACTCATTAAGGCTCGGTCCATTAAGCTCTTTAAGCTTAACTAGCAAAAAACTATGTTCGGTTTTGTTTAAGCCCAAGCTCATTAAACTCATGAGTGCTCGTTAACAGACTACAATGATTTACGGCCTACCAGATAAGAGTGCGGGTGTGATTTTTGTGAACGAAGATGGTGACTACAGGAGAGATGTGCTACATTGTTCCCTTCTACGAGCTAGGTTGGATCCATAAGATTAAATAGATGAGTTGAGGTGCGATGAAAAGGATGTCACGTAAGATAAGAATATGTGTTATGCTTTACTAGCGCGCTTAACAAGCTACTTGGCAAACTCATTATCTCATTCGTTAAGCACATTAAGTTTAACAAGCTAACATTTGTGATTGGCTTTGTTTATTAAGAGACGAGCGACGAGCTTAAAGAGATGACATATTGAGTGCTCATTAAGCTTGCAAGCCACAAGCTTTTTCTCTGCCCTAGCCAAGGGCACCCACAACATATGAAAAGCCCTATTCATAAGGAAACAAGTGTTTTATGTGAACTCTCAAGACAGTCAGAATTTCCTATTGTACACTTATTAACCAAAAAATGGTAGATAAGTTATATTCTTCGCGTGGTCGTGGTGGTGGATGTTAGTCTACATGGCATACAACGGTTGGAAATGACAATTTTCCTACGAAAGCAGAACAACCAGGAACATGCTTAGGGTATAGATCACAACTTTACAACTAGAAACACTGTCCTTGCCGCCAAGTAGAGTTGGAGTAGCGCATCATCCAACCGACTCATCTCCTTCAGTCGATTCCCTCGAGCAGCCGATTGTCGGTACCCTCGAGCTGGTCACCGAAGCGATACAAGTGCATCTCGTCTAGAGGTATCCGCACTGCTGGTCACAACGTCGAGTGGCGGGTTGCTAGACCAGATCACACGACTAGGGCGTGTCGAGATGGCTAGATCTGCCGACTGGCATGTTGCTAGACCCGATCGCACGACTAGGACGTGTGGAGTGTTGGGGAACGTAGTAATTTCAAAAAATTTCCTACGCACACGCAAGATCATGGTGATGGCATAGCAACGAGAGGGGAGAGTGTTCATCCACGTACCCTCGTAGACCGTAAGCGGAAGCGTTATGAAAACACGGTTGATGTAGTCGTACGTCTTCACGATCCGACCGGTCCAAGCACCGAACGTACGGCACCTCCGACTTGAGCACACGTTCAGCTCGATGACGATCCCTGGGCTCCGATCCAGCAAAGCTTCGGGGATGAGTTCTGTTAGCACGACGGAGTGGTGACGATGATGATGTTCTACCGGCGCAGGGCTTCGCCTAAACTCCACGACGATATGACCGAGGTGGAATATGGTGGAGGGGGGCACCGCACATGGCTAAGGAACGATCCGTAGATCAACTTGTGTTATCATGGGGTGCCCCTTGCCTCAGTATATAAAGGATGAAGGAGGAGGAGGCCGGCCAAGGCAATAGGTGCGGCCAGGATGTGGAGTCCTACTAGGACTCCAAGTCCTAGTAGGAGTCCACCAAGAGGGGAGGAAGGGAGAAGGAAGTGGAGGAGAAGGAAAGGTGGCCGGCCCCCTTTTCCCTAGTCCAATTCGGACTAGAGGGGAGGGGGGGCGCAGCAGCCCCTTGGCCCTTTCTCTTCTTCCCACTAAAGCCCATCAAGGCCCATTGCTTCTCCCGTAACTACCCGGTACTCCGAAAAATACCCGAATCACTCGGAACCTTTCCGAACTCCGAATATAGTCGTCCAATATATCGATCTTTACGTCTCGACCATTTCGAGACTCCTCGTCATGTCCCCGATCTCATCCGGGACTCCGAACTCCTTCGGTACATCAAAACTCATAAACTCATAATATAACTGTCATCGTAACGTTAAGCGTGCGGACCCTACGGGTTCGAGAACTATGTAGACATGACCTAGAACTATTCTCGGTCAATAACCAATAGCGGAACCTGGATGCCCATATTGGTTCCTACATATTCTACGACGATCTTTATCGGTCAAACCGCATAACAACATACGTTGTTCCCTTTGTCACCGGTATGTTACTTGCCCGAGATTCGATCGTTGGTATCCAATACCTAGTTCAATCTCGTTACCGGCAAGTCTCTTTACTCGTTCTGTAACACATCATCTTATAACTAACTCATTAGTTACAATGCTTGCAAGACTTAGGTGATGAGTATTACCGAGAGGCCCCAGAGATACCTCTCCGACAATCGGAGTGACAAAACCTAATCTCGAAATACGCCAACTCAACATGTACCTTCGGAGACACCTGTAGTACTCCTTTATAATCACCCAGTTACGTTGTGACGTTTGGTAGCACCCAAAGTGTTCCTCCGGTAAACGGAAGTTGCATAATCTCATAGTTACAGGAACATGTATAAGTCATGAAGAAAGCAATAGCAACATACTAAATGATCAAGTGCTAGGCTAACGGAATGGGTCATGTCAATCACATCATTCTCCTAATGATGTGATCTCATTAATCAAATGACAACTCTTTAGTCCATGGCTAGGAAACATAATCATCTTTGATAAACGAGCTAGTCAAGTAGAGGCATACTAGTGACACTATGTTTGTCTATGTATTCACACATGTATTATGTTTCCGGTTAATACAATTCTAGCATGAATAATAAACAGTTATCATGAAATAAGAAAATAAATAATAACTTTATTATTGCCTCTAGGGCATATTTCCTTCAGTCTCCCACTTGCACTAGAGTCAATAATCTAGTTCAAATCGCCATGTGATTTAACACCAATATTCACATCTGTATGTGATTAATACCCAATAGTTCACATCGTCATGTGACCAACACCCGAAGGGTTTACTAGAGTCAATAGTCTAGCTCACATCGCTATGTGATTAACACCCAAAGAGTACAAAGGTATGATCATGTTTTGTTCGTGAGAGAAATTTAGTCAACGGGTCTGTCGCATACAGAGCCGTATGTATTTTGCAAATATTCTATGTCTTCAATGCATTAAGCAATCATACTGTTTACGTCTCGCGTCGAACGCTTCACTATGAGGCCAGCCCAATAGCGCATGTTTTGAAAAAACGCCAGTTGAAAATCAGTACGTGATTGGGACACTTCATGGCCAACCACTGCGCTAGCTTAAGGTTCACGTACAGTAAGTAAGGCATGACTTTTTAGAAGGGAAAGAGTCGGATTTTACATATTTTCCTTCTTTTGTTTCCTTGATTTTTTTCCTTCTTGTTTTTCAAACCTTTTTTTCATTTTCGTTAGTTTCTTTTTTTATTTGGACTTCATTTATTTTTATTTTTTCTTCTCCATTTTTGTTTGGGTTTCTTTTTTCTTCTCCATTTTTTGTTTGTTTTTTTGTTTCTTTTTGTTTTTCATTCTACATTCTTATATACATGATCAACATTTTTTCAAATACTTGCTCATAACTTTCAAAATAATTGATCAACATTTTTGAAACACTTATTCTATGTTTTTATATACATGATCAACATTTTTAAAATACTTGTTCAATTTTTTTCAAATACTTTTTCAATATTTCTCAAATGCTTGATTAACATTATTTTACAACCTTGTTCAAAAACAATTAATTAGATGTTCACCATTTTCCAACTTGATTAACATTTTACAAATACTTGTTCAAAAAATTGTAAAATGATTGATTAACATTTTCTAAATACTTGTTCAACATTTTTCAAATACTTGTTCTGTATTTTTGAAATGCTTGATCAACATTTTTTGAATGTTTGATTAACATTTTGAAAACTCCTTGTTGAACATTTTTCAAATACATATTCAAAATTTTTTGAATGCTTCACTAACATTCTTCAAAACTTTTTCAACATTTATTCAAAACCTTTTTCAATTTTTTTAATGCGTGATTAATATTTCCAAATACTTGTTCAACATTTTTCTAATGCTTGTGCAACATTTTCCAAATACTTGTTCAACATTTCTCTGAATGCTACATTAATATTTTTTAAATACTTGTTCCACATTTTTATCAAATACCTGTTCAACATTTTTTTTGTATGCTTGACAACATTTTTTAAATACTTGCTCAAAAATTTTCAAATAGTTATTCAACATTTTACAATTTTTTGAGCTTTTTTGTAATATATATTTAAATATTTTACTGTATAAACAAATTTAAACATAAGAAAATACGAAACCAGAAAATGTAAAAGAACTGAAAGACAGGCTGTAGCCTCGCTCGCGAGTGGGCCGGCCCATCTGGCCTCCTACCTTACGCGAGGACTGACCCCTGTGCTCGCTTCAAGCGAGAAATAGGAGTGCCTCCGCCCATGACAACACTTTTTAGAAACATTGTAATGGCCGCCCCAACTTTAACTTTGCACAATCTTTCAAATCGACGCTAACAACCGACTCGCTCAAGGGGCAATCTAGATGGGCCAGCCCAGGCGCGAGAGAGGCCGAAAGCCTCTTTTTTTAAAAAAATTGTTATTACGTTTTCTGTTTAAAAATTGTCTAGGACCTTTTTTTAAAAAAGTAATTTCGCCGAAGAGGAAAATCCTAATAAAATATAAAAACAAAATCTAAAAATGCCAAGAACAATTTTTACCGTCAAAATAAAATATTTAGAACGAATGAACATTTTTTGGTCTAAAACTGCAATTTTGAAAACATGCATATTTTTCTAATTCAAATAAAATAGCAATAAAATCCAAATAAAATAAATTATTTGATTTTAACATTTTTCCTCCAATATTTCTTTTATTTTGGAGAAGTCATTTTATCCCCTCTCTTTTATTTTATGTTGGAAATATTTTTGAAGAGGAAAAGTAATTAAAACCAAAATGATCCTCTTTTCAATATTTGAGAAAAACCAAAAATGAAATAAATGAAACCCCCAACTCTCTCCATGGGTCCTTGAGTTCCTTAGAATTTCTAGGATCAATAAAAATGCAATAAAATATGATATGCATATGATGCCTAGAAAAATCACTAATGACATGCAAGCCCTTCTGGACGCGCCATATAGAGAGGACGACGTGAAAACTGCCTTGTTCCAAATGTTCCCGACGAAAGCGCCTGGTCTGGATGGCTTCCATGCGCACTTCTTTCAAAAACACTGGGATGTTTGTGGTTCGGAAGTGACAAAGGTAGTTCCGAAAATAGTGGAGGGACAAGAAAGCGCCGAAAGCATTAACCGGACGGTGTTGGTCCTGATCCCGAAGGTAAAAAATCCGTTGCTCCTATCACAGTTTCGGCCAATCAGTTTGTGCAATGTGTTATATAAAATTGCTTCTAAGGTGGTTGCAAATCGTCTTAAAGTGGTCCTTCCTGATATTATTTCAGCGGAATAGTCCGCCTTTGTCCCAGGACGTCTAATAACAGATAACATTATTGCGGCATATGAGTGTTTGCATTATATGAAACACAATAAGGCAGTTAAGCATCGTCATTGTGCTTTGAAGCTTGATATGATGAAAGCATACGATAGGGTTGAGTGGGACTTTTTGAAGGCCATCATGCTCAAATTGGGATTCTCTGATAGGTGGGTCTCTATTGTCATGAACCTTGTCAGCTCTGTCTCTTTTGCAGTTTTGTTCAATGGAAAGAAATTGGATGAGTTTAAACCTTCATGAGGTATTCGTCAGGGAGATCCTATCTCCCCGTACCTATTTTTGTTGGCAGTAGAGGGCCTTTCGTGCCTCCATAACTCCAGAGTTCAGTCATCGCAGATGGGTGGAATCCAAGTAGCGTCGTCGGTGCCTCCTATTAACCACCTTTTGTTTGCAGATGATAGTCTGCTGTTTTTCAAAGCGAATGGTTTGGGGGCGACTGAAGTGTCAAACCTGTTGGATATTTATTGCGGGGCGTCTGGTCAGGTATCAATGCTAGCAAGTCTTCTATATTTTTCAGTAAAGGTTGCCCAGCTAATATTAAGGAAGAGATTAAGGGGTTGTTGCATGAGCCTAATGAAACTCTAAACGACATGTATTTGGGGATGCCCTCAGATGTAGGCTCATCTGCAACTGGAGCCTTCAAATATTTAAAGGATAGACTTTGGAACCAGGTTAAAGGATGGATTGCAAAAATATTTTCTTCAGCGTGTAAGGAAGTTTTGATCAAGTTAGTGGCTCAAGCGGTGCCGGTCTATTCTATGTCCTGTTTCAAACTTCCAAGGGGACTTTGTGAGCACCTGAATAAACTCATACGTCAATTTTGGTGGGGAAGTAAGGATGGTCACCAGAAGCATGCGTGGGTTTCCTGGAATGACATGACGCAACCAAAGTTTATGGGAGGCTTGGGATTCAGCGATTTTGAACTTTTCAATTTAGCTTTATTGGCTAAACAGGCATGGCGGATCCTATAGTTCACTGACACTGATGAGGACATCAATACAATTGTTACACCCACAGCCCCTGCTGCTATACATACTGGACCAATTACTAGAGCTCGTGCACGCCAACTAAATTACCAGGTACTTTCGTTTCTTGGTAATGATTCTAATGTTCATGAGAATATGATGCTGCCTAAATTGGATACGTTTGTTTTGCTTACAAATGAAGGGCCTAGCTTGGAGAAGGATGAACATTGGAGCAAGAACAAGCATGGAGATGATGGCATGCACAAGGGGAACAAGAACGGAGTTACAAGTGATGATTTCAGGACTTTGAAGCCACCATAATGGGTGCATGAAGCCTTGGACGAAATATACAAGATGCCACTTCATAAATTTCGTCCCGAGGCTATTTTAGGTGCTGCGTCACCTTATTATTGGGCCAGGCCCATGTAATTTCGAAATACATAAGTATAGGCTATTTTTAGAGTCCGTATGTGTGGGGAAACAAGAGATAGGGTTGATTTCGGACCCCTCCACCAAGGGCCACGAAATTCCCCCCTCTTCCTCCATATATACAGCCCTTAGGGCATCATTTAGACTTTGGGTTTTGTTTAGATTAAAAGTTCGCCATAGCTGCAACTTCGCGTACTTCGTTTGTGTTCAACGACCAGACAAAGGCGTCACAGAACCCCACCTTGATCAATAAAGCTTTCATCTTATATTCGCAATATCCAGATTGCAATCTTAGTTTCTTGCTTGTTCTTCGTTTGCTCGCAGGAAACAGACCTTCGTGGTCAGGTTGATCGTGCTCCGGCGTGGTCAATAACCTCTCGGAGTTGGTTTAGCGATTGCTAAGGCGCGACGTCCTCGCACGTTCGTAGTCGGATCGTCAAAGTCGACTTCCACCAAAGCGAAATCCACCATCTCATCGAAAGACGGGACACCTTTGCCTCTATCAGTTTTCCTTAGTTAACTCATGCATTTTTAAAATCAATTCAGCACGTTGTTTAGCATCAAAATTAACCTTCTCCGAAGATGGAAGAGGCAACAAATCAATAGGTGCACGAGGTAGGAAACCATACACAACTTCAAAAGGGCACATCTTAGTAGTAGAATGCAATGAACGATTATAAGCAAATTCAATATGAGGCAAGCATTCCTCCCACATTTTCTTATTATTCTTCAAAACAGCCCTAAGCATAGTAGACAACGTTCTATTGACTACTTCAGTTTGTCCATCAGTTTGGGGGTGACAAGTAGTACTAAAAAGCAGTTTAGTCCCCAACTTAGCCCATAAACATCTCCAAAAGTGGCTAAGAAATTTAGTATCACGATCTGAAACAATAGTATTTGGCACACCATGCAAGCGAATAATTTCACGAAAGAACAAATCAGCAACATTAACAGCATCATCGCTTTTATGACATGGTATAAAGTGTGCCATTTTCGAGAATCTATCCACGACAACAAATATGCTATCCCTCCCTGATGAGGACATCAATACAATTGTTACACCCACAGCCCCTGCTGCTATACATACTGGACCAATTACTAGAGCTCGTGCACGCCAACTAAACTACCAGGTACTTTCGTTTCTTGGTAATGATTCTAATGTTCATGAGAATATGATGCTGCCTAAATTGGATACATTTGTTTTGCTTACAAATGAAGGGCCTAGCTTGGAGAAGGATGAACATTGGAGCAAGAACAAGAACGGAGTTACAAGTGATGATTTCAGGACTTTGAAGCCACCATAATGGGTGCATGAAGCCTTGGACGAAATATACAAGATGCCACTTCATAAATTTCGTTCCGAGGCTATTTTAGGTGCTGCGTCACCTTATTATTGGGCCAGGCCCATGTAATTTCGAAATACATAAGTATAGGCTATTTTTAGAGTCCGTATGTGTGGGGAAACAAGAGATAGGGTTGATTTCGGACCCCTCCACCAAGGGCCACGAAATTCCCCCCCTCTTCCTCCATATATACAGCCCTTAGGGCATCGTTTAGACTTTGGGTTTTGTTTAGATTAAAAGTTCGTCATAGCTGCAACTTCGCGTACTTCGTTTGTGTTCAACGACCAGACAAAGGCGTCACAGAACCCCACCTTGATCAATAAAGCTTTCATCTTATATTCGCAATATCCAGATTGCAATCTCAGTTTCTTGCTTGTTCTTCGTTTGCTCGCAGGAAACAGACCCTCGTGGTCAGGTTGATCGTGCTCCGGCGTGGTCAATAACCTCTCGGAGTTGGTTTAGCGATTGCTAAGGCGCGACGTCCTCGCACGTTCGTAGTCGGATCGTCAAAGTCGACTTCCACCAAAGCGATATCCATCATCTCATCGAAAGACGGGACACCTTTGCCTCTATCAAGTGGTATCAGATTTCCAGGTTGCTCGGTGAGATTTTACAGTTTTTCGTAGTTTAGATCGAGTCTGTTCTTCATACCTACAGTCCACGAAAAAGCCACAAAAAAAATTAGGGTTAGTTCATCATATCCGAACCAATCTGAGCCTTTGCATAATCTTTTTAGGGTTTTGCTTTGTTGAATTTGCGGTTGCATCGTCGGTCTAGTTGCTGGTCTTAGAATCTAGTCTTTTAGAGTTTCGAGTTCTGGTCATAAGTTGTCACGCCGCCGCCGCACATCATCATCGCCCCTGCCATCTACCACCACCGCTCTGAATCCGTATCCATATACCACCACCAATCCGTGCCCATATACCACCACCGATCCATATCCATATACTACCGCCGCTACCACCACCGCTGCCATATACCACCACCATATATCCACCACCAATTCGAGTTCCTTGCTTATTAGGTTTGTTTTCGGGATCCATCTAGATTCCGATTCGTGTTTCCTTGCCGGAGTAGGTTTCGGAAAAAAAAGAGTCGGGTAACCACGCTCCGTTTAGGCCCAAAAATTTTCGAAAACGCATTTTTCGAAAAAATTTCTGGCTATCCTATTTTTAGGTGTTTCTGAGTGTTTTGAGACAAGTGCCATTATAGGAAGTTTTTTTTGACCCGTTTCCAGTTTTTGGGTCCGGGCAGTCGAAAAAAAAAATTGGTCGAAAAAATTTCGTGCCCATCCTGTCAGTTTGAGCTAGGAAGAGTTTTGAGACACTCGCCATTATAGTGATTTTTTGCAAAAAAAAAGCAGCGCAAAAAAAAGAGCGCAAAAAAAAAGCGAAAAAAAATTCAGAGTGTGCTTTTCCCTTGTTTACGTGCCGCGCCATGATTTTGTTGGTGTTCTAGGCTCGCGTCTCTAGCACAGTCTAGCCTAGGACCAGCACAGTACCGTCGTTGAGCGTTTATTCAACTTTGCATCTCTGAATTGATTATTGCTGACCCTTTTTGCTACCATAGTATAAGCCTTCCCAGCTCCACATACATCTACGTCGTGCGTTTGACTCTCCCTGGTAATCGCTCTATCCAAGCTTTGAGAGTTTTGACTACAACGGTTGCCGATCACCGCCTGTTGCTGGGTAAGAACTGGTAAGAATTTGAGTTTTGCTTGACAGATTTGTGACACCCACCACCACCACTTGTTCATAGTCTGTAGGATCATATTCTTGTGTGTTTCTATTGCTGCTAACCATGCCAGGATCACAAGCCGACGAGATTGACTGGGAGAATTTATCGAACAAGGAGCTTCATGATAAGTTTCAGCAAATGATGACTGAACAGGTGCAAGATGTGCTGAACAATTTTGAAGAGGCCATGGAGAAGATCATTGGCCTTGAGAAGACGTTCGAAACAAAGCTCGATAACAGATTTAATGAATTGCTCGCGCGTCTTCCACCACCACCACCCGCTGCACCTAACGCACCTCTCCAACAACAACAACAACGACTACCTCCACGTCGCGAAATAGACCTTCGCCGAGCGAGCCGTGTTCCTCTTGCGTTTGGCCAAACTGTTGGTGCTGCTGTTGATACTTCTGTGGCTCCTTCTACTGCTGTTGCTGGTACCCAGGAGGATGATGAGTATGCGGGCGATTATGAGGATGAGGTTGATCAAAATCAGATCTACGAGCAGCCACCAGCACCACCACCAGCAGGTCGACCTCAGGTATATATTCGTAATGGTAGGCCTGCACCACCACCTCAGGTACGAGATGATGTCCATATTCCTAAACTGAAATTGAATATTCCACCATTTGAGGGTAGATATGTTCCTGATATATATCTTACTTGGGAGTTAGAAACTGAACAACGATTTACATGTTTACAATATCCTGAGGAGAGACGAGTTGCTGCTGTTGTTTGTGCTTTCACTAGTTTTGCATGTGTATGGTGGTCTGAACATTGTAGATTATATCCTATTCCAACTACTTGGGCTGCTTTGAAAACTGCTATGCGTACGCGTTGGGTTCCACCATATTATCAACGTGAATTGCTTCAAAAATTGCAGTGTTTAAGACAAGGAAAAAATTCTGTAGAAGAATATTATCAGGAATTACAAACTGGCATGATTAGATGTGGTATTGTTGAGGAGAATGAAGCTATGCTTGCACGTTTTCTGGGTGGATTAAATAGAGAGATTCAGACCATTCTCGACTATAAGGAGTATACTAATATCACTCGTTTATTCCATCTTGCTTGTAAAGCTGAACGTGAAGTGCAGGATCGACAAGCATTGGGGCGAACTAACTTTTCTGCAGGCCGACCTTCATCATGGACACCACGTGCATCTTCTACTTCAACTGCACCAGCACCTCCATCAGGTGCCACCTCCAGCCGTGATACAAGAAAACAGACACAACCACCATTATCTGCCAAGAGCGCACCTGCGGGGCCTACACAGCGTTCTTCTTCTTCCATAGCATCAATAGGGCACACAAGTGATATTATTTGTCGTCGTTGTAAGGGAGGAGGTCATTATGCGAGAGAATGCAAATCTCCACGTGTGATGATTGCTACCGTGGATGGTGGATATGAGTCCGCTAGTGACTATGATGAGGAGACTTTGGCTCTTATTACACGTGAAGAACATGGTGGAGATGATTCTGATAATGAGACGCAATACATGGCTCCTGAAGACGCTGACAGGTATGAATGTTTAGTTGCTCAACGTGTTTTGAGTGTGGAGATCACACAAGCTGAGCAAAATCAGAGGCACAATTTGTTCCATACCAAGGGAGTTGTGAAGGAACGTTCTGTGCGCGTCATCATAGACGGAGGGAGCTGCAACAACTTGGCTAGCATGGAGATGGTCGAGAAGCTTTCTCTCACCACAAGACCACATCCACATCCTTACTACATCCAATGGTTCAACAACAGCGGCAAGGTTAAGGTAACACGTACTGTTCGTGTGCATTTTAGTATATCTACATATGCTGATTATGTTGATTGTGATGTGGTACCTATGCAAGCATGTTCCTTATTACTTGGTAGACCATGGCAATTTGATAAAAATTCTGTACACCATGGTAGAAACAATCACTATACTCTTGTTCATAAGGATAAAAATATTACTTTGCTTCCTATGACTCCTGATTCCATTTTGAAAGAAGATATTAATAGAGCTAATAAAGCAAAACAGGAGACGAATAAGAGTGAAAATCAGATTGTGGCAAAAGAATTTGAGCAACAAATGAAGCCTAATAATAAACCATCTAGTGTTGCTTCTGAAATTAAATTGAAAAGTGCATGTTTATTTGCCACCAAATCTGATATTGATGAGCTAGATTTCAGCAAATCTGTTTGCTATGCTTTTGTGTGCAAAGAGGGATTATTTTCATTCGAGGACGTGCCTTCCTCTTTGCCTCCTGCTGTCACTAACATTTTGCAGGAGTTCGCTGACGTCTTTCCACAAGACGTGCCACCGGGATTACCGCCTATTCGAGGGATTGAGCATCAGATTGACTTAATTCCCGGTGCTTCACTGCCAAACCGTGCACCATACCGTACCAATCCAGAGGAGACGAAGGAGATTATGCGTCAAGTACAAGAGCTTCTCGACAAAGGTTATATACGCGAATCCCTTAGTCCTTGTGCTGTTCCTATTATTCTAGTGCCGAAAAAGAATGGTACATCACGTATGTGTGTTGATTGTAGAGGCATTAATAATATTACTATTCGTTATCGTCATCCTATTCCTAGGCTAGATGATATGCTTGATGAATTGAGTGGCTCTACAATATTCTCCAAAGTTGATTTACGTAGTGGATACCATCAAATTTGTATGAAATTGGGAGATGAATGGAAAACAGCATTCAAAACTAAGTTTGGATTATATGAGTGGTTAGTCATGCCTTTTGGGTTAACTAATGCACCTAGTACTTTCATGAGATTAATGAACGAAGTTTTACGTGCTTTCATTGGACGATTTGTGGTAGTTTACTTTGATGACATATTGATTTATAGCAGATCTTTGGAAGAACATTTGGAACATTTACGTGCTGTTTTTATTGCTCTACGTGATGCACGTTTGTTTGGTAACCTTGGGAAGTGCACCTTTTGCACCGACCGAGTATCTTTTCTTGGCTATGTTGTTACTCCATAGGGAATTGAAGTTGATAAAGCCAAGATTGAAGCTATTGAGAGTTGGCCGCAACCCAAAACGGTCACACAAGTGAGGAGTTTTCTTGGCCTCGCTGGATTCTATAGGCGTTTTGTGAGAGATTTCAGCACCATTGCTGCACCTCTCAATGAGCTTACAAAGAAAGATGTGCCTTTTCTTTGGGGTACCGCACAGGAAGAAGCCTTCACGGTATTGAAAGATAAGTTGACACATGCTCCTTTACTCCAACTTCCTGATTTTAATAAGACTTTTGAGCTTGAATGTGATGCTAGTGGAATTGGATTAGGAGGTGTGTTATTACAAGATGGCAAACCTGTTGCATACTTTTCTGAAAAATTGAGTGGGCTTAGTCTGAATTATTCTACTTATGATAAAGAATTATATGCTTTCACAACTTGACTTCAAAATATTTGGTTTGGAAACCATCAAAGATCAATATGTGCATGATGCTGATTTTAAAGATGTAATGCAGAATTGTAAAGAAGGAAGAATGTGGAACAAGTTTGTTGTTAACGATGGATTTGTGTTTCGTGCTAACAAGCTATGCATTCCAGCTAGCTCCGTTCGTCTTTTGTTGTTGCAGGAGGCGCATGGAGGAGGATTAATGGGACACTTTGGCGTGAAGAAGACGGAGGACGTACTTGCTACACATTTCTTTTGGCCAAAGATGAGACGGGATGTTGAGCGTTTTATTGCTCGCTGCACTACATGTCAAAAAGCTAAGTCACGACTCAATCCTCATGGTTTATATATGCCTTTGCCTGTACCTAGTGTTCCTTGGGAGGATATATCTATGGACTTTGTTTTAGGTTTACCTCGAACAAAGAAGGGGAGGGATAGCATATTTGTTGTCGTGGATAGATTCTCGAAAATGGCACACTTTATACCATGTCATAAAAGTGATGATGCTGTTAATGTTGCTGATTTGTTCTTTCGTGAAATTATTCGCTTGCATGATGTGCCAAATACTATTGTTTTAGATCGTGATACTAAATTTCTTAGCCACTTTTGGCGATGTTTATGGGCTCAGTTGGGGACTAAACTGCTTTTTAGTACTACTTGTCACCCCCAAACTGATGGACAAACTGAAGTAGTCAATAGAACGTTGTCTACTATGCTTAGGGCTGTTTTGAAGAATAATAAGAAAATGTGGGAGGAATGCTTGCCTCATATTGAATTTGCTTATGATCGTTCATTGCATTCTACTACTAAGATGTGCCCTTTTGAAGTTGTGTATGGTTTCCTACCTCGTGCACCTATTGATTTGTTGCCTCTTCCATCTTCGGAGAAGGTTAATTTTGATGCTAAACAACGTGCTGAATTGATTTTAAAAATGCATGAGTTAACTAAGGAAAACATTGAGCGCATGAATGCTAAATATAAACTTGCTGGAGATAAGGGTAGAAAACATGTTGTGTTCGCACCTGGAGATCTTGTTTGGTTACATTTGCGTAAGGATAGATTTCCTGATTTGCGCAAATCAAAGTTAATGCCACGTGCTGATGGTCCCTTTAAGGTGTTAGAGAAAATAAATGATAATGCATATAAACTTGAGCTGCCTGCAGATTTTGGGGTTAGTCCCACTTTTAACATTGCAGATTTGAAGCCTTATTTGGGTGAGGAAGATGAACTTCCGTCGAGGACGACTTCATTTCAAGAAGGGGAGGATGATGAGGATATCAATACAATTGTTACACCCACAGCCCCTGCTGCTATACATACTGGACCAATTACTAGAGCTCGTGCACGCCAACTAAATTACCAGGTACTTTCGTTTCTTGGTAATGATTCTAATGTTCATGAGAATATGATGCTGCCTGAATTGGATACGTTTCTTTTGCTTACAAATGAAGGGCCTAGCTTGGAGAAGGATGAACATTGGAGCAAGAACAAGCATGGAGATGATGGCATGCGCAAGGGGAACAAGAACGGAGTTACAAGTGATGATTTCAGGACTTTGAAGCCACCATAATGGGTGCATGAAGCCTTGGACGAAATATACAAGATGCCACTTCATAAATTTCGTCCCGAGGCTATTTTAGGTGCTGCGTCACCTTATTATTGGGCCAGGCCCATGTAATTTCGAAATACATAAGTATAGGCTATTTTTAGAGTCCGTATGTGTGGGGAAACAAGAGATAGGGTTGATTTCGGACCCCTCCACCAAGGGCCACGAAATTCCCCCCTCTTCCTCCATATATACAGCCCTTAGGGCATCGTTTAGACTTTGGGTTTTGTTTAGATTAAAAGTTTGCCATAGCTGCAACTTCACGTACTTCGTTTGTGTTCAACGACCAGACAAAGGCGTCACAGAACCCCACCTTGATCAATAAAGCTTTCATCTTATATTCGCAATATCCAGATTGCAATCTCAGTTTCTTGCTTGTTCTTCGTTTGCTCGCAGGAAACAGACCCTCGTGGTCAGGTTGATCGTGCTCCGGCGTGGTTAATAACCTCTCGAAGTTGGTTTAGCGATTGCTAAGGCGCGACGTCCTCGCACGTTCGTAGTCGGATCGTCAAAGTCGACTTCCACCAAAGCGATATCCATCATCTCATCGAAAGACGGGACACCTTTGCCTCTATCAGACACCTTGTGCTAGGATTATGAAAGTTGTTTACTCCCCCACTAGAACAATCTTGTCAGCTGAACTTGGTAACCATCTGTTGGAAATATGCCCTAGAGGCAATAATAAATAGTTATTATTATTATATTTCCTTGTTCATGATAATCGTTTATTATCCATGCTATAACTGTATTGATAGGAAACTCAGATACATGTGTGGGTACATAGACAACACCATGTCCCTAGTAAGACTCTAGTTGACTAGCTCGTTGATCAATAGATGGTTACAGTTTCCTGACCATGGACATTAGATGTCGTTGATAACGGGATCACATCATTGGGAGAATGATGTGATGGACAAGACCCAATCCTAAGCCTAGCACAAAGATCGTGTAGTTCGTATGCTAAAGCTTTTCTAATGTCAAGTACCATTTCCTTAGACCATGAGATTGTGCAACTCCCGGATACCGTAGGAATGCTTTGGGTGTACCAAACGTCATAATGTAACTGGGTGGCTATAAAGGTGCACCACGGGTATCTCTGAAAGTGTCTGTTGGGTTGGCACGAATCGAGACTGGGATTTGTCACTCCGTGTGACGGAGAGATATCTCTGGGCCCACTCGGTAGGACATCATCATAATATGCACAATGTGACCAAGGGGTTGATCACGGGATGATGTGTTACAGAACGAGTAAAGAGACTTGCCGGTAACGAGATTGAACAAGATATCAGGATACCGACGATCGAATCTCGGGCAAGTACAATACCGCTAGACAAAGGGAATTGAATACGGGATTGATTGAATCCTCAACATCGTGGTTCATCCGATGAGATCATCGTGGAACATGTGGGAGCCAACATGGGTATCCATATCCCGCTGTTGGTTATTGATCGGAGAACGTCTCGGTCATGTCTGCATGGTTCCCGAACCCGTAGGGTCTACACACTTAAGGTTCGATGATGCTAGGGTTATAGGGAATAGATATACGTGGTTGCCGAATGTTGTTCGGAGTCCCGGATGAGATCCCGGACGTCACAAGGAGTTCCGGAATGGTCTGGAGGTAAAGATTTATATATGGGAAGTCCTGTTTTGGTCACCGGAAAAGTTTCGGGTGTTATCGGCAATGTACCGGGACCACCGGGAGGGTCCCGGGGGTCCACCAAGTGGGGCCACCGGCCCCACAGGGCTGCATGGGCCAAGTGTGGGAGGGGACCAGCCCCAGGTGGGCTGGTGCCCCCCCCCACCAGGGCCCAAGGCGCCTAGGGTTTGGGGAGGGGGCGCCTCCACCTTACTTGGGGGGCAAGTTTCCTCTCTCCCCCCTTGGCCGCCACCCTAGATGGGTTTTGGGGCTGCCGCACCCCTTGGGGTGGGAACCCTAGAGGGGGCGCAGCCCCCTCCCTCTCCCCTATATATAGTTGAGGTCTTTGGGGCTGCAAACATAAGAGTTTCCACCTCTCCCTGGCGCAGCCCTACCTCTCTCCCTCCTCGTCTCTTGCGGTGCTTGGTGAAGCCCTGCTGGAGTGCCACGCTCCTCCACCACCACCACGCCGTCGTGCTGCTGCTGGACGGAGTCTTCCCGAACCTCTCCCTCTCTCCTTGCTGGATCAAGGCATGGGAGACGTCACCAGGCTGCACGTGCGTTGAACGCGGAGGTGCCGTCCATTCGGCACTAGGATCTCCGGTGATTTGGATCACGACGAGTACGACTCCCTCAACCCCGTTCTCTTGAACGCTTCCGCTTAGCGATCTACAAGCGTATGTAGATGCACTCCCCTCTCTTTTGTTGCTAGTCTCTCCATAGATAGATCTTGGTGTCTCGTAGGAAAATTTGGAATTTCTGCTACGTTCCCCAACACCATCCATCAAAAATTTGGAGAGCACTTATAGAGGGAAGAGATATCTTACGGCAAGTGCTGATTAGGAGGATTGGTGATGGTTCATCCACCAACATCTGGCTAGATAACTGGATCCCCAGAGATGAAAATATGAGGCCAATAGTGTGCTTGTCTGCTGCCCGATCCACTTTTGTTTCCAAGCTCATTAACCATACAGAGGCCTCATGGAACCGTGCTACAACAATTATTATTACCGGCAGATGTTGATGCCATCATTGAAGGAAATATGCCCTAGAGGCAATAATAAAGTTATTATTTATTTCCTTATATCATGATAAATGTTTATTATTAATGCTAGAATTTTATTAACCGAAAACATGATACATGTGTGAATACATAGACAAACTTAATGTCACTAGTATGCCTCTACTTGACTAGCTCATTAATCAAAGATGGTTATGTTTCCTAACCATAGACATGAGTTATCATTTGATTAACGTGATCACATCATTAGGAGAATGATGTGATTGACTTGACCCATTCCGTTAGCTTAGCAGTTTATAGTTTAGTATGTTGCTATTGCTTTCTTCATGACTTATACATGTTCCTACAACTATGAGATTATGCAACTCCCGTTTATCGGAGGAACACTTTGTGTGCTACCAAACGTCACAACGTAACTGGGTGATTACTTATTATAAAGGAGCTCTACAGGTGTCTCCGAAGGTACATGTTGAGTTGGCATATTTCGAGATTAGGTTTTGTCACTCCGATTGTCGGAGAGGTATCTCTGGGCCCTCTCGGTAATGCACATCACTATAAGCCTTCCAAGCAATGTAGCTAATGAGTTAGTTACAGAATGATGCATTACATAACGAGTAAAGAGACTTGCCGGTAACGAGATTGAACTAGGTATTGAAATACCGACGATCGAATCTTGGGCAAGTAACATACCGATGACAAAGGGAACAACGTATGTTGTTATGCGGTTTGACCGATAAAGATCTTCGTAGAATATGTAGGAGCCAATATGAGCATCCAGGTTCCGCTATTGGTTATTGACCGGAAACGTGTCTCGGTCATGTCTACATAGTTCTCGAACCCGTAGGGTCCGCACGCTTAAAGTTTCGATGATAGTTATATTATGAGTTTATGAGTTTTGATGTACCGAAGGTTGTTCGGAGTCCCGGATGTGATCACGGACATGACGAGGAGTCTCGAAATGGTTGAGACATGAAGATTGATATATTGGAAGCCTATATTTGGATATCTGAAGTGTTCCGGGTGAAATCGGGATTTTACCGGAGTACCGAGGGGTTACCGGAACCCCCGGGGGCTTAATGGGCCATAGTGGGCCTTAGTAGAGAAGACGAGAGGCGGCCAGGGCTGGGCCGCGTGCCCCTCCCCCTAGTCTGAATAAGACAAGGAGAGGGGGGCGGCGCCCCCCTTTCCTTCCTCTCTCTCCCTCCTCTTTCCCCTTTCTCCAAGTCCAACAAGGAAAGGAGGGAGCCCTACTCCCGGTGGGAGTAGGACTCCCCATGGCGCACCTCCTCCCTGGCCGGCCGCCCCCTCCTCCCTTGCTCCTTTATATACAGGGGCAGGGGGGCACCTCTAGAGACACAACAACAGATCATTGATCTCTTAGCCGTGTGCGGTGCCCCCCTCCACCATAGTCCTCCTCGATAATATTGTAGCGGTGCTTAGGCAAAGCCCTGCGATGGTAAAACATCAACATCGTCACCACGCCGTCGTGCTGATGGAACTCTCCCTCGACACTCGGCTGGATCGGAGTTCGAGGGACATCATCGAGCTAAACGTGTGCTAGAACTCGGAAGTGTCATGCTTTCGGTGCTTGATCGGTCGGGCCGTGAAGACGTACGACTACGTCAACCGCGTTGTTCTAACGCTTCCGCTTTCAGTCTACGAGGGTATGTGGACAATACTCTCCCCTCTCGTTGCTATGCATCACCATGATCTTGCGTGTGTGTAGGAATTTTTTTGAAATTACTACGTTCTCCAACAACCATGAGCATACCGCTTTCTACTAGGCAGGATACTGACTTCTGGAGTTGGCATTTTGAGAGGAACGGACATTTCTCTGTGAAGTCATCATATCGTATGCTTGCAAGCACCAAACGGAGGCGTGAAGCATGGCTCAAGGGCGGCACGAGCGCTTCCAATAGAGCAGGAGAAGATGGATGATGGAAGAAGCTTTGGCATGTTAATGTCTCGGGAAAGATTCGGAATTTTCTTTGGAGGTTAGCAAAACAATCAATTCCTACCGAAGATGTCCGCAAACGCAGGAAAATGTCCCACTCTGATAATTGTCAGCTATGTGGCGCTAGAGACTCTTGGCGACATTCTTTGCTTGAGTGCTCGTCTTCGAGATGTATATGGGCTTTGACCGATGGGGATCTTGCTGAACACCTCATTGCCACTACAAAACCATCGGCGAAGCAGTGGTTGTTTGTGATGATTGAGGCACTCCCACACAATAAATTTGTGCTGTTGACAGTTACTCTTTGGGCTACATGGACAGCCAGGCGAAAGGCGATCCACGAATCAAACTTCCAGAGTCCACATGCCACTTATATCTTTGTGCAGCGGTTCATATCAGAGTTGGAGGCAATCAAAAAGGTTCAGAATAGCATTGTTTGTGTGGCGCCGGCTAGGTACCCCCAGAGGTGGAAACCTCCAGTAGCAGGTATGGTCAAAATCAATGTCGACAGAGGGCTATCCCGTGATGGCGCCACTGGTGCTTCTTCCGCTGTTTGCAGGGATGACGAAGGCCGGTTCCTAGGATCCTCGTCAATGGTGTTTCCTGGAGTTATAGACCCTGCCTGTTTGGATGCCTTAGCATGTCGAGAAGCTCAAGCACTAGCCTTGGATTTGAATCTAGGCAAAGTCATTATTTCATGCGACAGCAAAGGAGTAGTGGACGACATAAAAAATGATGCTCGTGGCATGAACGACACTATCATCCGTGAAATCAGGGAGAACAAATTGCTTTTTCAGGCTTGTAATATTGGTAGAGACACGAACAAAGAAGCTCATAGTTTGGTAAAATTTTCAGTTTCGCTTAGTACGGGTCGCCATTTATGGCTAGGGTACCCGCATGATCCCATTTGTATTCCTTTGAACATCCCCTTTGATCAGTAAAGCTGTTTCTTACCGTTAAAAAAACTACATTTTTTGTTTTATAGTATATTTTTTTATTAACATATTTTTATACTATACACACACACACACACACACACACACACAATAAACATTTTAAAAATGTTTAAAAAGTATTTAAAAATGATGAACAAGTGTTGAAAACATGTTGAACAATTATTTGGAACTTTTTTGATCATGTATTTGAAATATGTTAATCAAGCATTCGGAAAATGTTGAATGTGTATAAAAACTTGGTGATCATGTATTACCAAAATGATGATTTTTCTGATCACGTATATAAAAATATTAATCAATTATTTGAAAAAACATGTTGAACAAGTAGTGTTAAAATGTTAATCAAGCATTTGTAAAATGTTAAGTGTGTTTAGAAAAAATGTTAGCCATGTGTTAGAAAATGTAAATATTGCTTTTAAAAATGGATAATGAAGCATTTCAAAATGTTAAATGTGCATAGAACAAATGTTGACCATGTATTAGAGGAATTTTTATTTGTATTTGAAAAATGTTTATCAAGCCTTTTGAAAAAGTCTAAAATATGCAAAGAAAAATTGTTGACCATGCATTAAATAATCTTAATCTTGTATTTGAAAAATCTTAATCAAGCATTTAAAAAAAGCAAAAAAATGTGTCTAAAAAGATGTTAACCGTGTATCCAAAATGTTTTAGACTTTTATTTGTTATAATGTTAAACATGTATTAAAAAGTGTTTTGACATATACAAGAAATGTAGAATGACAAAAAAACAAAAACCAAAAGAACTAAAGTAAAAAGAATACGAGCTAGGAAAACAGAAAAAGAAATGAAGGAAAACCAGCAAAACCAAGAAAAAACGAAATGCCAGCGGAAATCCTCCTTTGTTTTCCCTTTAGGTAGTTCCTGTCCTATATATCTAACACGAACTTAGCCATGGTGTACTGGCTATAAGTATGACGAAGGAACAAGTATCCTGGGTTTGACATGTTTTTTTTTGCCATCTCTAAATTACATACAAGATTTAAGATAAGACTACCTTATCGACCATTATACATGTCCTAACCACTCCACTAACTTGTGGTTAGAGGTAGGATCGCAGCCAACTAGAGACAACCGGAACTGGCCCTCTAAAATGGGATTATTAGTTTTAATATTTCAATTTTTATGGATTATATGTATTAGTTAAGTATTACGTATATGTGATGATTTATATATATCTGCAGTGAATTACCGTGATAAATATATATAGCACAACAATCGTATATAGGCTAACGCTATTCTAAGCGTGAGTGTAGAATAGCTTATTCTACACCCCTAGTAAAGCTATATATAAAATCTAGTAAAACGATGTATAAAATGTAGTAATTAAAAAATGTATTTTTTACTACCTAAGTTTGTAATTTACTTAATTTTTACGAAAATCACTATATTTTACATATTGTGTTACTATATTTTGTACGTATCGTTACTGGATGTAGAATAAGCTATTCTACACTCACGCTTAGTTTAGCATTACACGAATTTCATCTTTCTATCTATTTCATACACATTTCTAGCTAGCTATGTTAATTACCATCCATATTTACATAATGGAAAGCATAAACACGCTGAAATAGAACAATTTATAAAACAAATGGCATACAAACAACGCAGCAATATTACGATTGTTGTGCGTCCATGACCACCACCCTTGCCTACGAAAGCTCTTGGCTTTGCCTAAATTCGTGCAGGCGTTTGTTCATGCGAGCGATACGGTCACAGTACAGCTGGAGTGCGATCTCGAGCTCCAAGCTGGCTATTTCATCGGAGATCACTACCTTGACATGCAACGGCGATGTTCGTCTACTACGCCTAGGTGGACACTTGCTGGACCAAAGAGGCGCTCGAGCCTAGCGACCAGTTCGTTGGCATCGAGCGGTCCGCGGACAAGGCGAACGGCGCAACCCATGTAAACGGCGTGGCCAGCGTCCGGTTCAAGCACAGTGCGGCTGGCCTATGGTGCAAGTATGGCGCACATGACTGCTGCCCATTCCCGGTGAGGAATCGGGCTATTTACGAGCTGGGGAACCAGCTGCAACGACGTCCGATCCAGTGAGACAACAGACAAGCGATGATGGATCTGTTCTTGCTGCGCGCCTCTCGCTGTCGCGCCAGCCGACCTTCTCCATTTTTCTTGCTTTTTTCTCATTCTTTTGTTTCATTTATTTTCTTCTCCGATTTTTTCATTCCTTTCATTTTCTTTTGTTTTATTTCTTTTATCTTCCTTGAATTTTTTATCTTTTCTTTTTCTTCTCCGATTTGTTCATTCTTTTTGCATTTGTTTCTTTGTTTCCTATTTTTTTATTTTTTTATTTTATTTCTTTATTTAATTTTTGGCTTTTGTTTCTTTTTCCTTTTCATTTTTCATTCTTATATACATGATAAATATATTTTTCAAATATTTGTTCAATATTTTAATATACATGATCAACATTTCTT
>NC_057810.1:721545423-721576061 GCF_018294505.1 Triticum aestivum
TCCTAATGTCTTAGTTGGTAGGTCGAGGTTTTATTTCGTCCCACCTCGCCCGATTTTTTTGGTACCTACTCCCTCCGTCCGGGTTTATTAGGCCTCTCAGCATCACAAGCATGTCCCTTTTTATAAGGCCCCGCTTTAGGAAGGTGCATGCATGCAATCATTTCATTGGTTGCATTGAAAGCCATTGCTGTTAGTGCCATGGCTGGAAAATTAATACACTTCATGCGTGCTTTTTCATTGACTGCATGCATGTGAGAGAGTGCATTGGGAATGGAATAAAAGAATTAATGTGAGCAAATTACTATGTGTTTTGGTCTAAGAGAAGTTGTCTTTAGGCCTAATAAACCCGGACGGAGGGAGTATTTTGGTACCTCCTCCCACCTCCTACCTTCCAACGATTTTCTCCTGGACCGTCGAGTGATGCCCCCCGTGGAGGTAGCGATGCCTCAGGTAGCGAGCGAGGCCTGCACGTCAAAAAAAACCTACGAAAGAAAACCAACTAGAAAAAACCCACCAGCGACGGAGCGAGGCAACGCACACCCTCCCTCCGCAAAACCTAGCCGCCACACGAGGGAAGAGATGAGGGACAACACGTTGCGTCCAGACGTCTCCGTCGCCGGCCTCTCTACACTCCGCTCCCCAGTCCCCACCTCTTCCGGTCCTCCCGCACAGCCGTTCCTCGCGATGACACCAACCGTCCAGAAGCGGAGTCGCCGCCTCGACCCGGGGTCCCCCGTCCCCGTCGTGCTCGGCGCCACGCCCATCGCAAGGCACCACCCGCTCGTTGTCGGCTCGCCCGAGCCTGCCAAGAAGTCCGCCGTGCCGCGGAGGGGCTCCTGGGGCCGAGAAGCATAGCGGCGCCGGCGATGTCGGGGTGCTCGCATCACCCAAGGTTGTCAGGCCCATCGCGCTCAACTTCGAGGAGAGGACGCCCGTCAAGGAGCGGCCCTCGCGAGCTCGGCGTCGAGGAGAGGTCCATCGCCACTGATGAATATCGTGAGCGAGCCAGCGGTCGTGCGTGCGTCAGGACACGCTCGTCAAGGACCCCCACCCCCTTCCTTCCTTGTGCTCGGCCATGCCTAGCAGCAAGGAGGAGGATCTACTACCCTACGGAAGGGAAGGAAGAGGCCGCCGGCGAGCGAAGCACGGCCACGGCGTTGGACTCGCCGGGGACGGCTGCTCCTCCTGAGGTAACCAACCCCTCCGATCCTCTTCTTCCCCCAATTCTATTTGCATCTGCGTGCGTACGCAACTTCAGTTCTGTACATACATATTCAGTTCAAACTGAACCCCAACCCCAACCCGTTGGCTGAAGCTTCAGTTCTGTACATGCATATTCAGTTCAAACTGAACCCCAATCCAACCCGTTGGCTGAAGCATTTACATGCCTATGTAAACCTGGGAAATGGGAATGCTCCAAAACCCAAATTAAATCAAATCCAAACTGCATATATACCACCCGTCCGTCAAGTGAAATCCACCAAACCAACCCACTCCAATCCATGACCGACAGTACCAACCCAACCATCTCAAAGTTTTGGTTTTGGACTACTACTACTGAACCCAATTTCCAATCTTAACCTACCCATCAGCCGCACATTAAGCTCTGTACCTATGTTCAGTTTGATCAACCGATTAGCAAATCAGTGAGGGCAGGTTCCAATTTTTACTAGATGGGAAAGCATGCCACACTGTAGTTTTGATCGCTCTACGGTTGGACGACAAACATGGAGGAAACCCTGCTGACGTGCATGCGCTCCTCTGCGCTTGGTGACCAATACATCTGCTCCATCGTGAACATGTGCTTCGTGTCAAACAGGTAGCCGCCAAGGGTGAGCTCGTGCAGCGGTTTAGGTATAGATGTGCATCCCATAAGGGAAGCTACAGTTTCTTTCATAAAACTATGTGTTGTTAGTGCATTGCATATTGAAGTAAACTGGATGGGCTTATCTTGAGTTCTCCATCAAGTTATATTACTTCGACAGGAAAAAGTGCAGAAAGACCATATAAAGTACTCTGGTGAGTGTCTCAATTGAACTAGATTTTTTTAGGTGCGTGAAACATGCACAATGATTTGCTCTGTTGAGTGTAAGTTGAACTAGCACTAGAATTATAGCTCATGCCGGTATGCTAATTTTCTGTTTCTCATATCAGCTCTCCTTTTTGTCCATTTTTGTTCACTACTACCTGAAGGAAACTGTACTGGATAGCTGCAGTAGAAACTGTACTATGGAAGGTGCTTACTATTTTACCCTTTTTACTTTGAGGTAAATTTTTGTTATTGTTTCCTTTAGTCAAGTGCTATCCTTCACAAAATTGCATTTCTTTGTTCACTGTGCTAGGGAGGGTGAGCGATTCTGGGAAATTCCTTGTGGCCGTGAAAGGCTTGGATGCCATACTGATTGTAGTGCAATGAGCGGGCATTATTTAGGCCAAGTGTTTAATATTCAATATTTTATCTTTCCACATCACGGGAATGAGCTCGCGCAAAGCCGAGTAGCGAATCCTGAGAGTGAGGTCAAATGCTGGATGCATATGGGTTTTGTCAACGACAATGGCCAAAAGGCGGCAAAAGTTGACAAAAACTTCTTCACTGTCAAAGATGTAAGGGGGGTGAATCTCTTATTTTTTGTTGGCATACTTGCAGTTAAACTATATATCATTTTTTTTAGTCGAACTTGGTCATCTTATTGTTGTCGCTGTAGATTATTGCTCTGTGCCATCCCATGTGTTGGTGTGTAGATAATGTAATTAGGTGAGTCTATAGGGTCTAAAATGTAAATTGTACAAACAATATATAAATTAGCAGAGAGAATGGATCGGTGAGGAACGATCCAGAAATTCCCCAAATGCTCTTCACACTCCCTCCAATCCCTAGCTCAAATCCCTCAAATCTCAGATGATTTTCAACATGGCATCGGAGCAGGTTAATCCTGTGTGATTTCGACCTTGGTGACGGCTAATTGCGGTGCTGTGTCGCCGTGATTTACGGCTGTGGGCACTTGAGCTGCGTCGTTCGCGAGCTGCCGCCGAGACCTGCGACATCATCTCCAAGCTACGGCACCGAGTGCTGCGCCCAATCTAAGGTAGCCTGTTGACTGCCTCCCGGTGCATCTGTGCTTACTCCCTGTGCTGAGAAGTGGATGTTGTGCTGCCACGGAAAAATTGCTGGTTGCCATTGTGCCGTCCGTCCAAGCAGTAAGCTGTCTTCTGTACTTCATTGATTAGTGCAGCCGGTACTAGTACTTGTGGCTGCCGTTGGAGAACCGTGATTAGTGCAGCCGGATAGCTCATCTTTGCCTAGTGGCCGGATTAAAATACTTGTGCAGTCTGTGTGCATTTGAGAGCAATCTGCACTAGTATATCTGCTTGGCTAGTATCAACTCTGCTTGTACTCTGCTTGTACTGCCTGTGTGTTGTTGTTAGTGGAGATCTGCAAAAACCAAGTCCTGTGTGTCTGGTTTTTTCTTTGTGTGGTGGTAAATCATGGCAGATCCAACAAAGGGGAAATCAGGGGATACTAGTGTGGATAAGTTGTATGAAAATTTAAGCAAAGTATTGAGCAGCAACAACAACAACTCAAAGTGGTTCCTAAAGCTGTCAAGTATGCACTTGAGCCTAATCCAGTGAAGTTGGCTGGACTGGGCAATTACATCAGCTGGGCACGGCATGCCCAGTTAATTCTGAGTTCTCATGGCTATGAAGAATTGCTTAGTGCCGATGAAGAGAAACTGAAAAGTGGTACTATCACCAAACAGATCAATGATAGAGTTTTGGTGTGGTTATTAGGAAGCATGGAACCACCGATACGAGAACAAGTTGAGACTTTGACCACTGTATTTGAAGTGTGGAAAGCTTTGGAGAAGCAATTTTCAGGAAAATCAAATAAGATGCAGGCTACTCGCATCATGCACGAGTTGACTAACTTGAAGCAAGGCTCAAAATCAGTGACTGAGTATGCAGGTGAGATGAAGAGATTGTATAGGGAGTTGCATTATTACCATCCTTTTCAACCTGTTGACAAGAATGATGTGGCTGTTCACCATACCTGGTTTGAACCATTTGTGGGCAAGCTCTTTCTTGATGGCCTAAATCAGGAGTTTGATCTCCGCCGCCAGCTAATATTCTCCAAAACTGAATGGCTAAGCCTTGATGATATCATTTCCAGTGTGATTGAGGAGGAGACTCGTCTTGCTCAACCCAATGAGCATGTTCAAGAAAAATCAGATGCACGTGCAGCCCTATCCATACAAGCTCGTCGTGCTCCTAAGACCTTTGCTAAAATAGATAAAAGCAAACTTTTTTGCAACCACTGCAAAAGGCCTGGGCACACAAAGGATTCATGCTTTGAGCTGCATGGTTATCCAACTTGGTGGGAAAAAGGAAAATCTCAGCCAGGGGGAGGTCAAGGAGCTCATAAAAGACAGGCGAATCTCACTACATCCAAGAGGGAGCTACCGGTAGTAGATGTGCGAGCTCTTGAGGATTTCACCTCCAAGATTAGACTCTCAGAAGACTTGTCTTCCTTCCAGGATTCCTCTAAAGCTGAAACTAGTTTGCATGCCACTTCACTCCAAGGTATAACACCTCACCAGACCCACAATTCTACAATGCAATCAAAATCTTGGATTATTGATACAGGAGCTACCAATCACATGACAGGAGCTTCAAATATATTCACTTCCTATACACCTTGTTCAGGTAAGGACAAAGTACGTGTAGCTGATGGATCCATGGCACCTATCACAGGACGTGGATCTGTTAGGTGCACTAAGACATTGTCCTTACCTCATGTCTTACATGTTCCTAAATTTCCAGTCAATCTCTTGTCAGTTAGCTCTATTACTGAATCTCTCAATTGTAGAGGTTTGTTTTATCCTACCTGGTGTGCTTTTCAGGAGCTAGAGACAGGGAGACTGTTGGGGACTGGGACCGTGCATGATGGACTCTACTATCTTGATGAAGGGAGTGATGAAGTTGCTTTTGCATCATGCTTGTCTCCTAGTCAAGAACTACTACTACACCATCGCAGGCTTGGGCATCTCTCTTTTGCCGCATTGTTTCGTATTTACCCCTCTCTTTTCAAGTTGTGCCCTAGGGAATTGCTTGTATGTGATGCTTGTGAATTGGCTAAACATACAAGAGGTTCATATCCTAGTATAGGATTAAGAAGTGCCAAACCATTTGAAATAATTCACTCAGATGTTTGGGGACCCTGTGAGGTTCGTTCGATTTCTGGGCATCATGGTTTGTAGCTTTTATCGATTGCTTTAGTCGTTACACTTGGCTCTATCTCTTGAAGCATAAGAGTGATGTGTGCTCAGTTTTTAAAGATCTATATGCTCTCATTAAAAATCAACATGGGGCAACTATTAAAACCTTACGTTCAGACAATGGTACAGAATACATGAACCAGGAGTTTGAACAGCTCCTTGTCTCAAACAGCATTGAACATCAAACTACCTGTGTTAACACTCCAGAACAAAATGGTGTTGCAGAGCGTAAAAATAGACATTTGCTTGAGGTTGCACGCTCACTTATGTTTACAATGAACGTGCCTAAATTTCTTTGGGGGGAAGCAATAAAAACCGCAACATATTTGATAAACCGTATGCCTCTTCGGGTTCTTGGCCATAAGACTCCTGCTGAGTGTCTCTTGAAATCAAATGATTTTGTAGTTCCTCCAAAGGTCTTTGGGTGCGTTTGCTTTGTGCATGATTATAGGAACTCTGTTGGAAAATTAGATCCCCGTGCTCTCAAATGTGTTTTCATGGGTTATTCTCCCTCTCAAAAGGGTTATAGGTGTTGGTGCCCTTCGGAGCACCGTTTTTTTGTGAGCATGGATGTGACATTCCGTGAACATGAATCATATTATGGCTTAACCAGTGACACTGGCATTGCCCTATCTCCACCTGAAGTGCAACAAGAAGGGGAGGGGGATAATGAAGGCTCTCCATTAAGCCCTATTCTTGTTTCCACTTCGGATGGTTTACCTACTCTAGATAATGCTCAAAATCAGGGGGAGGACACAAATAGTGATGGGTGTAATCATGGTTCTGGTCATGGAGACATACAAGATGCAACAGGAAACTCTTCACTTCCTTCACAAGATGGTGAGCTTCACAGGCATGAGGACCCAGGTACTAACAATAATCCCTCTAGTCCAATCGCTCCTATTAGCACCACAAGGCAGAGTGATAACCAATTATCTATCCTTGCTCCTGAAAATGACCTGCCTATTGTTGTGAGGAAACCTACTAGAAATCAAAATATTCCAGGACACCTCAAGGATTTTAAACATGATATAGCCAATTTCATTTCCTATAAATATTGTACTCCACCCTTCAAAAGCTTTATTGCATCTTTAGATTCTATCTCCATACCATCAAACTGGAAAATAGCTATAGAGGACCCAAATTGGAAGGAAGAAATGCTTGATGAGATGAAAGCCTTGGAGAAGAATGAGACTTGGGAGCTTGTGGATCTACCACCAGGTAAGCAACCTGTAGGTTGTAAGCGGGTCTTCACTATTAAACACACCCCTGAGGGCAAGGTGGAGAGGTACAAAGCCCGCCTTGTAGCAAAAGGCTACACGCAAACATATGGAATCGATTATGAAGAGACCTTTGCACCGGTGGCAAAGATGAATTCAGTAAGGACACTTATATCATGTGCTGTAAACCTTGATTGGGATATTTACCAGATGGATGTGAAGAATGCTTTCCTTCATGGTGATCTCCAAGAAGAAGTATACATGCATATACCACCTGGATTTGAGTCAAGTCAAACTGTTGGAAAGGTATTGCGCCTGCATCGTTCTTTATATGGCTTAAAGCAATCACCACGTGCTTGGTTTGATCGGTTTAGACATGCTATGCTAAGAGGGGTTATCTTCAAAGTAATGCTGACCATACGCTATTTTACAAGCATACTAATGGCAAGGTTGCAATCTTGATAGTGTATGTCGATGACATTGTGATTACTGGAGATGATTCCAAGGAAGTTGCAGATCTGAAGTGTCATCTTGCACATGAGTTTGAAGTGAAGGACTTGGGACAACTAAGATATTTTCTTGGTATAGAGGTCTCACGAGGGTCAAAAGGTATTTTTCTCTCACAGCGAAAATATATCTTGGATCTGCTCAAGGAAACAGGTATGCTTGGTTGTCGACCTGCTGCTACACCTATTGAGCAAAATCATCGGTTATGTAGTGATGCTGGTACACCAGTGGATCGAGAACGCTACCAGAGACTAGTTGGAAGGTTAATATATTTATCTCATACCTGTCCAGATATTGCCTTTGCTGTGAGTGTAGTTAGCCAATACATGCATGACCCAAAATCAGTTCATATGGAAGCTGTAAATAGGATCCTACGGTATCTTAAAGGGTGCCCAGGAAAAGGCCTCTTATATACCAAACAAGGGGACTTGCAAGTTGAGTGCTACACTGATGCTGATTGGGCTGGTTCCCTAGATGACAGGCGCTCAACATCTGGTTACTGTACATTTATTGGAGGAAACCTAGTTTCATGGCGAAGTAAGAAACAAAGTGTGGTGGCTCGGTCTACTGCAGAGGCCGAGTTTAGGTCTATGGCTCACGGCATATGTGAGTTATTATGGTTGCAGATTCTCCTAACAGAGCTGCGGCTGTATAAGTACAAACCTTTGATGTTGTACTGTGACAACAAAGCTGCTATTGACATTGCAAATAACCCCGTTCAACATGACCGAACCAAGCACATAGAAATTGATCGTCATTTCATCAAGGAGAAGCTTGATAGAGGGATAATTTGCCTACCATATGTAACTTCAGCAAGTCAAGTAGCAGATGTACTTACAAAAGGACTCCCAGAAAAGACTTTTTCCATGTTTTGTAGCAAGATGGATTTGTACGACATATTCACCCCATCTTGAGGGGGAGTGTTGGTGTGTAGATAATGTAATTAGGTGAGTCTATAGGGTCTAAAATATAAATTGTACAAACAATATATAAATCAGCAGAGAGAATGGATCGGTGAGGAACGATCCAGAAATTCCCCAAATGCTCTTCACACTCCCTCCAATCCCTAGCTCAAATCCCTCAAATCTCAGATGATTTTCAACAGGCTGTAAGGCTAATCCTGATGCGAACAGACTACATTGTCCAGCAGAAACTAGAGCAACAGTCCAGCAGAAAAGGAAGCAGCCAGAGAAGAAGCAGCAGTAGGAAAAGAAACAGTCCGAGGTTCAGTGGCGCATTCTCGAGTGCTCTGCAGCTTCTTCGCCATTATTGATGGGTGAGCAAGGCAAATCCACTAGCTAAGCTCTCTCTCTCTCTCTCTCTCTCTCTCATGAAACTTACCAGTTCCATCAGATAAGGTGAAATGGGACACAAATTGAAACGACTAAACTTGAACCAGGAATTTCTTTTCATCTTGATCATTTTTTGTGTGCATTCCATGCTCTGTTTTCTGCACTTTGGAGTTGTGAAACAAGTGTGCGCTCCTTGCTGTTCAAGGAAAGATCTCCTTGTTTTTGTCTAAGGATGTACTTCACTACTATGTAGGCTTCTTGCCGTCTTTGTTGGTTTTAACATGCTTGACATTTATAGGGCATCTTGAATGTGCATATAGATCAGGCATATAGATCACGAATATCAGCTAATTGTCAAGATTACTTAATTGCACCATGTCAATTATCTGGAAAACAAAACGTTAATTTCCTTCAAGGTGAAATTGCTTGCAAAATACAGTTGCATGCAAGAATTGCTCTTTAATTTGGAAGTCATTGGTATCTTTTAGAAGGAAGATCAATTTGTTGATGGTACAGGAAGGTGTGGTTTTTTTGTCGCTTATATGCCGCTGAATATTTGCAACGTTGGCATATTTGGTACTTGTTGTTTTGAGTCCTTATTTGTTCTTGCTTGCTTTCTACTTTATCTCTTATTATGTGACAGCTTAAGCTTTTTATTCATGTGGAATCTGAATATGAATACCACAACAGGTGTAAGCTTCGTGATGTATGTATCAGCACCACAAAAACTTTCTGGAGTTTACATAATGATACTCCAATTTAGGAGCTTGCATACTCATTACATTTTTTGTGGAGTGTTGATGAAATTCGGCAAAAACATCAGCCTGTTAATATTTAGAAAAGAGGTTTGAGGTTATCCAGATCTTCAAGTAAGTTAGTTCTCAATCCTATGTCAGACATATAACACATTGCTTCCTCGGAGTCGCTAGAACTGAATTAAACAGTCTGAATAGCAAAGGGAGTTGGTTTCTGATGGTCATCACAATACAGCCAAACAAACTAACAGAACATCTTTGCAGTAGCAGCACGAAGTAAAACATATAATCCATAAACATACATCTCTCTCAGTGTCCGCGCTGGCTGCTCGGAGCCGGTAGGGAAGTAGAAGGGTTGGTGGGACGACATCACGACAGAGGCGGCAGATGTCGCCGGGGAATGCGGGCGTGGACCATGCGGTCACAACTCAGAGGCGGGAGGGGAGCTAGGGATAAGTGACGGGGCGACCCGTACAGGGTCACAAGTCGTCGTCAAGCCCGAATCCAGGTACTAACCACGCCAAGTGTGCTCGCCGCCGCTCACCAGACTTGGCCGAAGCTTATACCGTGGCCCGCAAGAGAGGGGAGACATTGCAACTGAGGGATGGGAGGGGGCGGTGAGCATGGAGCGGAGGCCACAGATCCAAGCCTAGGAGGGAAAGGAGGCGAGGCGACGCTGTGTCGGGGAGAGGTGGCGGGGGTGACGAGTGTGGGAAGAGTGAAATATTCATGCTAACTACATATATTGCTTCTGTAGGATGATTATTATCATGGGAATGAAGCTGAAAAAAATCATTGTTGATATTGTGTGAGAAAATCTTAAGCGCATCAAGTAGAAATCTTAATTTGTAACAAATTATTAGTGCGGTCATGGTTTTCTATGTACATATCATCAAATTATATTTTTCATCAACTTACATTGCAAGTGAAGTGGATTTCAATTATTACCTAATTTTTACTGGCTATCTTTTGTATGTATGTGAAGTTTAAGATGCATTATGTTATATTACATATACAAATTCAGTAGAAGATTTCAAATGCCCGTGGCAACGCACGGGCATTCTACTAGATACAGACTCTCTCAATTGTGTAGATAGGTCATCAAGTAACGGTTAGCAGTTCATGCTTCTGCTTCACCTTTTAGTTAATTATCCGCTTTTAAGTATTTGTTGCCGAAGTGAGCATCAAATTGCAGGAATTTTGTAATTCATCAGTAGAATTATCCGCTCATTCGCTTTTGTTATAACGCACGTGCATTTTGTAACATCTTGCCGAAGTGAGCATTTTGTATAGATTATCTGATTTTAAGTATTTTATTTAATGTGTCTATCTCCGGTTGTGATCCTAGAAGGCAGTAAATGTGCACTTGTGTTTTGCTAATGCAACAGAGTATCTATGAGATTAGTAATTCTCTGTATAACATGGAAATTCTTCAGGACTATAATTTTGAATGAAGCTATTTTCTGATATTTGGATCTTGCCAAAAATGAACATGAGTGATATAACCCATATAAAAAAAGTTGTCTTTGCAAGTTGCACTGCAAAGTTTGCTTTTTAGTGAAGTTATCCTTGGCGGTGTACAACTTAAAACTTGATTGATAATTTTCATTTTACATTGATGTGCTCTCCAGTGAGAACATTTTTTTGACTGAACGTGTTTCATTAGATATGCCCTTTTATTTTGTGGGAAGTTGTTCAGACTTTTATTTGATTATTTATTTCAGTTGTGTAAAAATGGAGTATGAGTAATGCTTGGTTCCATGTAGGACGAAGGGAGGAAGAGAAGCAAATTATAACAGTTTAGTTCATGGTCTAGGAGCAAGGAAAGTACACATCCATCTTTGTGATATTGATAGGCATAATACTACATACAGACTCTCTCAATCGTGTAGATATGTCATCAAGTAACGGTTAGCAGTTCATGCTTCTGCTTCACCTTTTAGTTAATTATCCGCTTTTAAGTATTTGTTGCCGAGTGAGCATCAAATTGCAGGAATTTTGTAATTCATCAGTAGAATTATCCGCTTCATTCGCTTTTGTTATAACGCACGGGCATTTTGAAACATCTTGCCGAAGTGAGCATTTTGTAGAGATTATCCGCTTTTAAGTATTTTATTTAATGTGTCTATCTCCTGTTGTGATCCTAGAAGGCAGTAAATGTGCACTTGTGTTTTGCTAATGCAACAGAGTATCTATGAGATTAGTAATTCTCTGTATAACATGGAAATTCTTCAGAATTGTAATTTTGAATGAAGCTATTTTCTGATATTTGAATCTTGCCAAAAATGAACTTGGTTAAGATTACATTCACGTTATTTCTTCTAACCTTCTAATCTCTATACACAGCTAGCTACAGCTTGGGACAACTGCTAGAAGAATGAACGGTTGATTCCTCTACAGCAACGCCTGAGGTCAGGTTCTATGCGAGTGCAGCAGTGCTGGCGGTGTCGGCCATGGTGGTAGCATGTGCACTTGCCGAGGGTGGATGAGGCTTTGATGATGGCGCTAGCAAAGAAGGCATGGAGCAAATGGAGATGGGGTTCCTTTGTGACAACGTATGGGAGGCTGATGGGTTCCCTTGGAAGTTGGAACAATGCGATGTTGCCGAGATAGCACACTGGGTTCCAATTCCAGTTGGACAAATAGTATGTACGTGATCCATTCACTCTTTTGATCATTCCTTATTGCACGTACTGCAGTTGGACGATATACCAATATAATGGATGGATCTACTAAATATTAACATGTCAAGTACGACAGTACATGCCAACTAATTGAGCTATATATGGTGTGACACTGACGATCTACGCGCTTCCTCCCTAAGTGTTGTTTGCTGACTGCCGGGCCTTCCATCGGATGTTGTGCGCAGATAATTTTTTGGGAAATCTTACCGTCCCTATTACATAGAAAAAAAATCCAGGTGTGTTATTTTCTGTATTTTCTAAAAAATGACAATGATAGGAAGCTTAGAAGTCGTGTATAATGCTTTGGAAATAAAACTTACAACCCCCATAGTTCAGAATCTTACTGAACTTTGCGTGTCATGTATTTATAACCGCATTTGTTTCTCAAGCTTTAGTTATTAAACTTTTCTCTAAAACTGCAGAGTTCCAGTTCTGAATACTGAACTTTGCTTTGCATGTGTTAATCTTAAAAAAACACAAATTTGAGAAATATCAAACGGAAGTTCACAACTAATAGAAAAGTTTAGCTCTTACAAGATGGTAGGGATTTCAAAAGTTTTAGCTTCATCTTTTGTTATTACACCATATGTTATGTCAGTAAATTGAGTTATATGATGAGCATGGTCTTATCTGTTCAGGTTGCTGAGTTTTGGCCTTAAGGTGCAGCATTGATAAGGAAATTATGCATCTTTTGAGGTTACTGATATTTAACATCTCATGTCTATCAATAGTGCATACATTATGGTTGATAAAAATATCTTGCCATGTCAAATGCATAATGTTGTAATTCCTCCATTCCATAATGTAGTGCACCTGCGCTTTTTGAGATAATGTTTGACCATAAATTGAACTAACGTGGTTAAATTTATGGTCAAACTTAAATCTCGAAAAGCGTTGACGCACTACATTACAGAATGGAGGGAGTATATGATAAGTTTGGGTGTAGCTCTGTGTTAGTGCCAGTTGCTTATTATGCGCTTAACCTATTGTATCTTTTTACCACGCAAATTAATTAATTCAACCTGAGGATAGACATCCTCACTTCAGTTCAAAATAATCCAGAAGAAGTGTCATTTCTATTCCATATTCATTGACTTTTCTAAGACCTATTAGTAAATTCATTAGCTTCTTTAATCCAGTGATTCTGGGTAAACCGGCGAAGAATATGAATATTACGTATGTATATCACCCCTTCTTCTGTCATTTTTATTATTTTCAGAATATTCATAATGAATGTTTTGAATGGGTTATATATAACGGCACTGAATGAGGGTCTAGAGGATAAATTATTGTTCATCATTTTCGAAATTGCCCGGGTTGTATAAGGAACCATGCTGGGTAAGTTTACATCCTAATACTATGCAATATTAAATGACCCATCACCTAATAAATACATCAGATGTGGTATTTTATATATATGACTAGAGAGTTATGTCCCAGACAAATAGTGAAACAGAATGCGTGCATCATTTATATTGGCCGAAAAATGCAGAGCACTTCATTTGGCATAGAAACAAGTCAACAACAAGTTGGGGATTCTTCTTACTGAAAAATAAAAATAAAAGCAAGTTTGGGATTCTTCTTACTGAAAAATAAAAATAAACCCTGTTACGTATGTATATTACTCCTTCTTCTGACTTTTCTGACTTTTCCATATTCATTGACTTTTCTAAGACCTATTAGTAAATTCATTAGCTTCTATCCAGTGATTCTGAATAAACCGGCGAAGAATATGAATATTACGTATGTATATTACCCCTTCTTCTGTCATTTTTATTATTTTCAGAATATTCATAATGAATGTTTTGAATGGGTTATATATAACGGCACTGAATGAGGGTCTAGAGGATAAATTATTGTTCATCATTTTCGAAATTGCCCTGGTTGTATAAGGAATCATGCTGGGTAAGTTTACATCCTAATACTATGCAATATTAAATGACCCATCACCTAATAAATACATTAGATGTGGTATTATATATATATGACTAGAGAGTTATGTCCCAGACAAATAGTGAAACAGAATGCGTGCATCATTTATATTGGCAGAAAAATGCAGAGCATTTCATTTGGCATAGAAACAAGTCAACAACAAGTTGGGGATTCTTCTTACTGAAAAATAAAAATAAAAGCAAGTTTGGGATTCTTCTTACTGAAAAATAAAAATAAAAGCAAGTTGGGGAGAGAGGGTCAAATGGTTTCATGTGGTTCCAGTAGTCGCCCGGACTGATGGAATTAGGGTTTCTAGGTATAGGCGTCGTAGTGGCGGTGACGTCCACACTGATCTTTTCGTTAACTTTTGCTAACGATAATCTTGGAAAATCAATATTTTTTAGATTTTTAAATTTGTAAATTATGATATATATATATATGTATACATGGTTGCAATTCTCATTATTTTGACACCCATTATTTGGTCCCACACCTGAATAGATGAGCGGGGGTTGCATGTATGGACCTACTAAATACGAAATTCTAAATTGCCTTTGGAAAATATGTATGCCAAATTTACAATATTGGGTGTTCAAAGAACCTCTATTATATTATAAGGGTGTCAATTTTTGGTTCCCATTGGAACGCATGGGCGCTCTACTAGAAAATGTGACAAATTACATTTCATTAGAGATGGCTTTGCAGCGAATTGCATAAACGAGGAGTTCATAATTTTTCCATCAAGTTGTACAATTTTTTTGTTAGGATAGAAGGGTAAATGCATTGGTTGGTTGTTTCAAGAGTTAATAACGAACACGGTGGTGTATCTATTGCATGCCCAACAGTTGATATTGTATTTTGTTTCGTGGTAATGCACGATATTCAATAGTATGATACAATGTGGCAATGGCTCAGGAGACATCAGATGTGCCTTCTTGGCTCGGAGGTGGGGGGTGTCATGAGCGGCGCATGCCTTCTCCCCCTTTATAGCAGTGGCGGATCGGCACGAGCCCGAGTGGAGGGGATCAGGGCGGAGAGCGGGGCGGTTGGCAGGGGACCTTTTGGCGGTCCATGGGAAAGTATGGTGTGAAAGAGAGAGAGCGCCACACCGAAGTTGAGGTGGGCGTCATCCGGTTTTAAAGGAGAGGGCTCCAGCGAGAAATATTTCAATACGACAGAAAAGTGGGTGGGGGGGGCAACAGGAAAAGAGAAGGGTGGGTTGTGTGGTGGTTTTTTTTGTTGGGCCCCATGTTGGAGATTACATGAAGGATAGTTAGGACACCCGCATTTCTCCCCCACATATGGGGTGGATTTGGGTGAGGCTGAACTGAGAACATTGAATTTTGGGGAGTCTATTGGGTGCTCGTTTGATGTCTGAACATGCTTGGACGTACGAGGGAGAAATGAACTTTGACCTTGAGCCTTAATCAGTTGTTTGGTACATTTGTATGCATTGTAGCCCGTAGCAACGCACGGGCATTTTACTAGTATATATATAGGATGATAGTTTAGGACACCTAGGAGCCCAAGCACCTTATGTACCCGCCGTTAGATTGCTTTAGGATACGTGCTAATATAGTAAGCATGCACCTTTATAGTCGAAAATGCTGTTTGGAGGCCGAGCTCCATGCAGCTCGTAATCTCCATCGTCAGTCATCATACAGATCAACTGCAGCGTCGCATTTACTACCTGTATTTCAGTTGGCAGGTACTCATACCACACCGTATTTCCTTTTTACATACAGTGTCCTCCCATGTAGGCGACGTAGTGCTGCCAGGCTGGTCAGATGTGCCATCATTTCACCCATCAAGTCCATGCTGTGCGAGCAGTTCACGAACATGCATCGGCACGAACATGCTCTCATGTTCCCCATAGTACTATAGCACGGGCCGTTGCACATCCCAGACGTTTAGGCTCACAATCAGACCGTTTGGAAACAATCTTTTTATACCGGCCAAGAACAGCACCGCCCTACCCGTTGCAATCCAGCAAAGCTAACAAGAACACCACCATAGATATGGGGTCGTCGTCATCCTCATCTCAGTCGAGATAGACGGCATAGCCCATATAACAACAGAGATATCATTGAAAAAAAAACAAGGTCATTCTTTCTTAAACCACAGCACAATCTATCTTGACCTATCAGAAAAAGCAACAGGCTGCTAATGCCATGGCTACCCCAAATTCAGCAAACATACAGTCTAGTAGAATACATAAATTGAGGTCTCAAAGTGACATGGTTCTTATAAAAATAAAACATCATCTATAATGGCGTCAAACCACAAACGAACAATCTCAATAAACGCCTGATGCTCATTGTGGATTGTCAGCTTTTGGCGTGTTGCTGCGTGTGTTCTTCCGTTGTGTAACTATCTATGTGCGGATGTGACTTCCGGTGCAATTTCTCTCCACAGTTAACTGATAGATTATGATTGTGCTCTGACCTGTGCTCACACACATACCAGCCACAATCATCCGATCTCTGCAGCCGCATCATGGCATTGCACCCACACCTAGTCGACCGGCCGTGTTAGACTGCAATGGTTTACCCTGCAGAAAACACACACACACACACAGACCAGCAGCAGATGAAAATGGTCAGTCCAATGTAACACACAATACATATATGACAAAAACAGTTTGAATCATTCCGCACAAAGGGCAGACACTCTGCTTGAACTGTGCTCCCTCTCATCTGCCGCCTTGCCAATCCTGACCCTGCAAACGACGACACATCAATAAATCATGAAATAAGCTGCCACTTTTGCAATGTAAAGCAATGATTGTACCATGCCACGACTTCTACTGCCGATTCATTCTAACCAACAGTACATGTGGTTTTTTCTGAATCTCACACAACACAACTGCAAAATTATGTCTTACAAAAATCATAGAATGATGTTTAATATGAAGAACAAGAACATCACCTGCCGGTCCAACTAGACCCCTTTGTCTTGACACGACCACCCCGTCTTCCTCTTCATCCTCAGCTGCCGTGTCACGGGCAATACTCCCAGCGCCTGGGTCGCATGAATCCCCTACCTCTTTGCCACCACCATTGTACGAGCTGCAGTTCCTCTACGTTACAAAATGTTTCATCCGTCTCCTCACATGCTTCCTCTCCTCCATAGGGTACCCAGTTTGAGAATACAAGGTTTAGATTGGTACTAAAACGGTCTAGCATCTGTCTTGTGGCTGGGCTGGTTTAGTAAACACATCAGCCAGCTGATCGTTAGAAGAAATGAATCTGACATCAAGAGCTCCAGAAGCAACACGCTCACGCACAAAGTGAAAATCGATCTCGATGTGCTTGATGCGTGCATGGAAAACTGGGTTGGCAGTCAGATATGTGGCCCCTAAGTTATCACACCAGAGAACCAGAACACGCTGCTGAGATACACCAAGCTCTTTGAGTAGTGACTCTACCCAGATGGCTTCAGCAGCTCCATTCGTCAAGGCTTTCTACTCGGCCTTTGTGCTCGACCTCGACACTGTTGGTTGTTTCTTCGAACTCCAGGAAATGAGATTCGGACCAACGAATATGGCGAAACCTCCAGTTGAACGTCGATCATCCGGACAACCTGCCCAATCCGCATCAGTGAAGATACTAATGCTAGTAGAGACAGCCTTGCGAAATTTCAGCCCAGTGTGCAGCGTTCCTTTCACATAGCGTAAAATCCGCTTAACAGCTTCCCAGTGAGCATCAGTGGGCTGTAAGAGAAACTGACACACCTTGTTTACTGCAAATGAAATATCCGGACGTGTGAGTGTTAAATACTGCAGTCCACCAACAACACTGCGATACCGGAAAGAATCATCGGCACTAAGAAGCCATCCAGACACTCGTGCAAGCTGCTCGGAAGTAGACAACGGTGTGGAAGTAGGCTTACAATTCTCCATGCTCACACGGTGTAAAAGATCCAAGGCATACTTCCGTTGAGTCAATGTCATCCCCCCTGAATTGTACGACGCTTCCAGACCAAGAAAATACTCCAAAGACCCAAGGTCCTTAATAGGAAAACTGGCAGCGAGGGCATGAACAAGACCATCAACCACACGTGGAGAAGATCCGGCAATGACAATGTCATCCACATAGACAAGCATATAGATCTGAACATCACGATAGCGGAAGAAAAACAGAGATGTATCTGCTTTGGAGGCAGAAAAACCCAAAGCGAGAAAACGAGCACTGAGCCGAGCGTACCATGCACGGAGGGACTGCTTGAGCCCATAGAGCGCGCGCTGAAGCTTGCACACATGCGAGGGAAAACGAGCATCCTCGAAACCAGGTGGCTGCTGCATATAGACGTCCTCAGAGAGATACCCATGAAGAAAAGCATTGCTGACATCAATCTGCCGAAGATTCCAACCACGAGAAACAGCCAAGGCAAGAACCAAGCGAACGGTAGCTGGCTTGACAACCGAACTGAAGGTATCACCATAGTCAATGCCAAGCTGCTGTGTGAAACCACGGGCGACCAGACGAGCTTTGTACTTATCAACAGAGCCATCCGGACGGTGCTTGGTCTTGAAGATCCATTTGCTCCCAACAACATTGACACCGCGCGGCCGAGGCACAAGAACCCAAGTCCTGTTGTGATGCAGAGCAGTGAGCTCATCAACCATCGCGGTACGCCAGGCAGTCTCACGGAGAGCATCACGATGAGAGACAGGCACCGCAAGAAACGCACGACGACGGGGATCATAGCGGATTGTCCCATCAGTAGGAACAAGAGCACGGCGAGTATGATCGCGGGTGCGGGTAACCATGGTGTGTGCAGGAGCAGCTGGGGGCGTCGCGGTCGAGGGAGCGAGACTCCCCTCGACAGAGGGCGACGCGAGCTGCGGTGGCAAAGGCGAAGCATCGTCCTCGAGTACCGGGGCGGGGGACGCCACGTCACCGCGCGGCAAGGAGCGGGGCGAAGCGGCTGTGTCCGTGGGCTGGCCGGTCGGGCCGGGCGAGGTGGTAGCCGATGGGCCAGCCAGGCTGGGCGAGGCGACGACCGAGCCTGGCGACGCGGGAGCCGAGCCGGGCGACGCGGGAGCCGATCGGGGAGACGTGCATGTCCCATGCACGTCGATCGTCGGGGAGGGCTGCGCGACTGCCACGTGAGGGCGGCGGACAGAGGGCGTGCATGTGCCATGCACGTGGAGCGCCGGAGAGGGCGGAGCCGAAGAATCCTGCACAGGAGTAACAGAGCCTGGAACAGGCGTGTTAGTAGACAAATAGGACAAGTCGTATTTGCGCATATGGTCACCCGTGGCCGGTTTAGTGGTAGGAAAAGAGAGAACATCAGCCAAAGAAGAGACATCAACAGTGACGTCGGGAGTGGCATAGGGAAAAACAGACTCGTCAAAAACAACATCACGGGAGATGTAGATACATCCCGTGGAACGTTCAAGACACTTGTATCCCTTATGCATCGGACTATAGCCCAAGAAGACACACATGGTGGATCGGAAAGCAAGTTTGTGTGCATTATATTTACGCAAACTAGGCCAGCAGGCGCACCCAAAAGTGCGGAGGAACTGATAATCAGGGTGCACCTTAAGGAGTCGATATATGGGTGTATCTTGTTGAAGGACAGGTGTAGGCATGCGATTAATGAGATAGCATGCCGTAAGAAAAGCCTCATCCCAAAAACGTAATGGGAGAGAAGAATGAGCCAACAAAGCAAGGCCTGTTTCAACAAGATGACGGTGTTTGCGTTCAGCAATGCCGTTCTGCTGAGACGTGTGCGGGCAAGACACACGATGAGAGATGCCAGTGTGCTGGAAATAACGATGATACTCACCACCCCAGTCGCACTGTACAACTATGATTTTAGTGTGGAGAAGACGCTCAACATGAGCCTGAAAGGCATAAAATACTTGCTCAACGTCAGACTTATGCTTAAGGAGATAAATCCAAGAAAAGCGAGAGTAATCGTCAACAAAGCTCACATAATATTTATAACCTCCGGAAGAAGCAATAGCTGGCCCCCAAACATCAGAATGAATTAACTCAAGAGGCATAGTGGAAACATGATGTGATAAATGATAAGGCAATTGTCGACTTTTAGCACGCTGCCAAGCATCACACACAGAAGGCTGACGTTCAGAAGAACACACTAAATCATTATTCCTAACAATGTTTTGAACAATATTATTCGAGGGATGACCGAGACGCTGGTGCCACTGGGATGGGGTGGTCTTGACGCTGAGGGACGCTTGGCGGGTGGAGAATGACGACGGCGACCAAACGGGATGGGGTAGAGTCCACCATGACATCTACCGTGAAGAAGGATTTTCTTCGTGACCGTGTCCTTGACAAGGAAAAAGAAACGGTGAAATTCCACAAAAACATCATTATCAAGGACGAGACGATAAATGGAGAGAAGATTTTGATGAATGTGTGGTAGACGAAGAATATTGCGTAAACGAAGGGAGGAACCGGGTATGGTGGAATGACCAATATGCGAAATAGACGACCTGCACCATTTGCCACTTGCACTTGATCCTTCCCGCCGTAGCGCTCGTGGAAGTGCATACGATCAAGGTCATTCGTCAGGTGGTCCGTCGCGCCGGTGTCCAGAATCCAGTGCGGCGGCTCATATGGGAGGAGGATGTGGACGCGGAGTTGGCGGCGCGGTGGTCCTGATCATAGCGGCTGCGACAGTCGGGGGCCTCATGACCCCAATTCTTGCATAGCTGGCACCGGGGACGCCAGCGACGGTTGCGACCACCCCCGTTGCCACCCTCGTTTCCTCCTCCATTGCGGCCACTGCCGCCGTTGGTGTTGTTACGACCAGAGGCATTGCCTTGGCCGTTGCCATAGCCATCCGAGCCGGGCGGGAGGGAACCGGCGGAGGGGCGGCCGCCGCTCGGGCGGCCAGAATCGGAGGCTCGACCGGAAGTGTTGTTGTAGACCGGCCGAGACGCGGCGTTGGCGGAGGACTGCCAATCCTCGTGCTCAGATTGCTGCTGCTGAAGGGCCTCATAGTGGAGGACAGTGGAGTAGAACGCGGGGAACGTGATTGGCACGCCCGCAAAGTTCATGGAGGCGGCGACGGGGTTGAACGCCGAATCGAGCCATGTCAGCATGTAGTCGATGATCTCATCATCGCGAAGGGGAGAGCCGGCGGCAGCCATCGAGTCAGCGAGGGCCTTGACCTTCTGCATATACTCGCCGGTGGGACGATCTCCCTTGCGTAGCGCCTGAATCTGGCGCCGGAGGTTGCGCAGCCGGCACTGTTCTCGGCGGCGAACATGGTGTGCACGGCCGCCCAGGCGGCGGCGGCTGATCTGCAGCCAATGAGCTGCGCCACGCTCATTGAGCCGAGGAGATGCCCGAGAACCTTCTGATCCAGCATCCACCGTTGCTCGTAGTCGGGGTTGGACACGGTGCGGATTGGCCTCGCCGGTGCCTGTCGTCACGGTCGGCGGCGGTGCAGTGGCCGAGCCGTCGAGGAAACCGTGGAGGCGAACTCCGGCGAAGTTGGGGAGGGCAAGGGCCCTCCAGAGCATGAAGTTCCTGCGGTCGAGCGAGACCGCGATGGGCGGAAGAACCGGGGTAGGAGCCGTCGGGGCGGGTGGGGCGATGACGGGGGCGATCGGGACGAGCGCGGAGGGTGTGGTGAGCGTGAGCGCAGAGGAGGAGGTCATCGTGGGCGCCGGCGCGGTAGACATCGCGGCAGCCGCGAAGAAAATGCGGCGGCGGCGGCGGCGGCGGCGGGAGGAGAGGCGGCGCGGCTAGGGTAGGCTCTAATACCAAGTTTGAGAATAGGGTTTAGGGTTTTCCGTGGGGCAAAGCCTCTCCACGCCTTTCTATATATACAACAATCAGCATACAATTACATACGTACAGGGTACGTGTACATGACACGCTAGACCTATTTTAACATACCCATCCAGGCGCACTGGCTCAGAATCAATCAAGTCATCTTGGGCACTAGTAGTTTTGCTCGTCTCATCATCAATCAGCTGCGCACCGGTTGTCTCTCAAGACAAGCCCGTCGTCCAAACGAGGGACCAACCTGGGCACACAAACAATACACAGCCAGATCTGATTTTGGATGAACATAGATGGGAAAACTCTAATCCAACCCACTGCCATCCAACTAAGGACACCCCCGCGATTGTAATCAGGCAAAAAGTGAGATTTAGGGGGAAATTTACCCTGCGTCAGATTCCTCGAAGAAGAACTCCATACCATCTATGGCGAAAGCAGCTCTGGTCTGGTATGCTCGAGCTAGGTGTCGACGGGCCAAACACGCGTCTACTGCATACCGCCCCAACCTCGTTACCCCGCCAGCCCGCGAAGTGGGCCAAATTGAAAGTCGCCCAGGGAGAACATCATGTTCACGCAAGGCACCGGCTAAAACGCAGGCCCAGTACATATCGTGAACACGAGAATATGGCACCGGTGTATTTATCTCAAATATCCGACGTATATAGCTCAAAAGGCGAACGACACACATCCTGATGCTAAAACGCTCGATGAGAATTACGGCCTCCAGGCAGCTCGTCCGCCAAAACGCCCCTCTTCTTTATAGTACCTTATATTTGGAAAGAATCTGCAGTGCTGCCATCAATTAACACTGTTTAAATTCGTGATTACTTGCCTTCTTAATGAGGTATTAATCTGATAGGTCCACGGCAATAAAGAAATAAATATCTCCATAATTTTGGACGTGCATTAACTACGTGACTCCTACATGGAAATAACCGTATGGATACTCCACGTATATGTCAAGCTAATAACATCATATTTCCTAATACATCATGTATATCTTTTTTTTAGGAATGTGGCCGTTTCTTGTGTCTGAGATCGTATTTCCTAGTACGTGCATGTATAATTTTATTAAAAACAAAGGTATCTAGAAATATATTGGGTATTCTCATGTTTCACTCATCCAAAAATATTAAATACCCAAAAAGTAAATGTGTACATCGTCTTAAGTTTGTTGTACATGGATAAGCTAGTCGTAGGTACATATTAATAAATCTTGCATATACCAAAAAATATTTTGGATATAAACATACCCGAGAATATCTTTGGTACTAAAAAAAATTACATACTCACAAATTTATTTTGAGGTATCTGCATACTCATGACATTTTTGGGTATATACATTGTGTCTCGTTAGTACGTACCTGATACCTCGTGCACGTGTCAATGATTTGGAGTACGTACACCATTTAAATATATACATAGCAGATTAGGTACATACTCATGATATTTTCGAAGTATCTACATACTCATGAAATTTTTGGGTATATTCATTTCGTCTTGTTAGTAGGTATTTGAGATACCCGAAGTATATCCGTAATTTTTATTTGGTATAATACCTCGGGCATGCTTATATTCTTAATACATATAATACCACGGGTATACATATATTTTTCATTAAGTAATATTTATGGTATGTGTATATTTTCATTAGATATAGTAGCCTACGTATGTGTATATTTTTATTAGGTATAATACATCAACATAATATTTGGAAAAGGATTGCTGCTAGGAAATCAACATAATATATTTTTTGGAAAGTAATCATTGGCCGTTGAGTGTAGTACTGCATGCAAAAGAAAAATAAAAAGCTACTATTTCATTGATTGCACGTCATGCACTAATAAAATTGGCTTGCCATAAATGGGCCTAGGTGTCCAGGCACCTAGGTGCCCCAAACATTTTATCTATACGGCGGTCATGGGCCGGCCTAGCTCGCTCGCCCCTGCAGCGAATCTGAAGTTAGACTCGCTGGACGCGAGATATATAGGGGGAGCTCCTATACGGCGGTCAAGTGCGGGTTTAGTTTTTCTCAAAAGAAAAAAAAAAGGTGCGGGTTCAGTGAACTGGCGCCCGCTAGCTCACCTTGTAGACCGGCCCAGGAACACGCACGAGATTTGTAGCGCAAAAAACCTCCAAAAGTTGCCACGCTGAGAATTCGAGACATTTCTAGCAGGGCCAGTCTTCCAAATAGAAGGTAATAGGTATGGGCCAGCCAATTAAGTACTTTCTCGCGTTACTTTCTCTTGCCAGATTTTGCTGTCTCTTTTTTCTTTTTTATAGGGGACTTTTTTTTTCATTTTAAATTTCATGTTTTTATTTTCCAAATTTGTTAACTTTTTCCGAATTTGAGATTTTTTTTCAAAGTCAAGTACTTTAGCAAACTCAACTTTTTTGAAGTTCGTGAACTTTTTTCAAATTCATGAACTTTTTTTATCAATTTGTGAACTTTTTTAAAATCCATGAAGTTTTCCCCTGAAATACATGACCTTTTTTTCAATTCAACAACTTTTTGTCTAAATTTGTGAACTTTTTAATATCCTAATTTTATTTTCAAATATAAGGTATTTTTTAAAATTCCTAAACTTTTGATTATTTAATTTGTGTTTTTTTAATTTCATGAACTTTTTTTAAACATGTGATTTCTGAATTTTTGAACTTTTTTTGTGCTTATGAACATTTTTGAAAAGGCAACAGTTAATGGTGAACTCAACGGTTAACGGGTCAAGTTAAAGTTCAACATGTCTAGTCATTGGTCAACAGGTTCATTCAAACAGATCAAACCATGGTTTTTCTTCGAGAAAGGCTCAAACAGATCAAACCATGATCAAATCAATGCAGTAATTCAGGCGCCAGTTTGCTCCATTGCGGCTTAAGGCGCCATGTAGGAGGTCTCATCTTGCAAGCCCCCTGCAGATTGTAATGCTTGAATGTTGGCTGCTAAAGGTATCTTAGTTGACAGGACTACATTTCCACGGGGCAACAGTACACCAAAGGTAAAAATAATCAAATTCTACATAATCAAAAAGTTAAGGCGCACATTTAGAAGCTAAATAGTACTCCCTCCGTTTGAAATTACTCGTCCAAGAAATAAATGTATCTAGATGTATTTTAGTTGTAGATACACCTATTTTTGTAACAAGTACTCCCTCCGTCCGGCAATACTTGTCGGAGAAATGAATGTATCTAGATGTATTTTGATTCTAGATACATCCATTTTCATTCATTTGTGCGACAAGTAATTCCGGACGGAGGGAGTAATTCCAAACAAAGAGAGTACTATATCAACTCTACATGCTGGGTCAGTTACGTGTATTTTTTGCCGTGATAGAAACATGCATGCAACTGGAGTTCCCGTTCCATGGTGTTCTACACATCCCATCTTCCCATGCATATGTGTGATGCACGACGACAATACTCAACCATAGTTATCCAGATGTCCGCTCGCGGCCGAAGATGACGGGATCCACCTACTACCACGCTCGCCAGCACCAGCACCGTTCCATTTCTCCACCTACACGCCCTCTTGTACGCATGCACTCGTGTCTCTCTTGCGAACCTGGCAAGCTGCAAGCTTTTTTTTTTAAAACGAAGACGCAAAGAGCGTCCGGCAAGCTGCAAGCTGGCAAAGCTACCAGCCAAGTCACACCAATCAAGCTCGCGACGTGTGCACGCTGCATGCAGCAATGCCGCCACGTCGCCTTCACGTCGCCACGTCCCCGCCGAGCTCCCACGCATAAATATCGCCCCTCCATGTCTATCTATCGATCTCATCTCATACTCACACTCCTCAACGTGTTATAAGCTAGGGCAGCAGCCATGGGTGTCAAGGGTGGTGGTGTCGTGTGGTGTCTCCTCGTCGCCGGGCTCCTTCTCCTGGCCGTGGCCTCCGCGGCGGAGCGGGACACGGAGGAGGAGATCCGGTGGTGCAAGGAGGACTGCGAATGGAAGGCGGGGGAGGACACCGGGAAGGCCAGGGAGTGCAAGGAGCACTGCGAGCGCCGCCGCCGCCACGGCCACGAGCCGCAGGACGAAGACGGCGGCATCCCTGACCGCTGCAAGAGGGAGTGCGAGAGCCATGAGGACATGGATAGCAAGCTGCGGTGCACGCTGGAATGCTGGCGACAGCAAAAGCGGGAGGGCGACGACAGCTTCGACGAGGGCCGCAACGCCGACGGCAGGTGCGAGAGGATGTGCCAGCACTACCACGACCGGTGGGAGAAAAAGCAGTGCATGAAAGGCTGCAGATATGGCGAGTCCGGCCTCCTCGGCTCCGACGACGACGGCCACGAACACGGAGACCGCTGCCAAACACAGTGCAAGCGCTTCCGGCCCGGGTCATACGACAGGCAACAGTGCACCGAAAAGTGCCAGTGCCAGGAGAAGGAGGACGAGGAGGCGATGAACCACCATGGCGGTGGTGGCCATGGCCACGGAGACCGCTGCCAAACACAGTGCAAGCGCTTCCGGCCGGGTTCATACGATAGGTGGCAGTGCACTGAGAGGTGCCAGAGCCATCAGCAGGACGACGAGGAGGCGATGAACCACCACGGCGGCGGTGGCCATGGCCACGGCGACCGCTGCCAGGCACAGTGCAAGCGCTTCCCGCGCGGGTCGTACGACAGATGGCAGTGCACGGAGAGGTGCCAGAGCCATCAGCAGGACGACGAGGAGGTGATGAACCACCACGGCGGCGGCGGCCACGGCCACGGCGGCAGCAGCTGCGAGCAGAAATGCCAGCAGCGATACCGCCACGAGTACGAGAAGGAGCAGTGCGTGCGAGACTGCAAAAGCGGCGGTGGCGGCGGCCCCGGCGGGCGTGGCCGCGAGGGCGACGAGCGCCGGCACGACACGGCGATGGTGGTCGAAGCCATCCTCGAGGAGGTGTAACCGCTGGATGGAAGTAGCCAGCTCTTTCCAGGATCCTCGACCTCTTTACCGGTCCTGCATCTTGCTATGCGTACGTGGTAGGTGCATGTGTGACCTAGAATAAATCGCGGTAACTAGAAGTGGTTCTCCAGCCTTGGAGAGAGCCGATGTACGAGGAATCAATCTGGAAAGTTATGTGCTATATATAACGACACTATGAAAACTAAGATGATGAGAGATAAATAAAATACGCAACGTCTCGAAATTAAGCCCCCAAATATCTGAATCTATAAAGGAGAACTTACCTGAGTGAATTTTTCTCAACTCAAGATATATGTAGCCATGTGGTTGAATTTTTCTTTCACAATCACTTAAGAATACATTTTCCTCCCAAGTATTATAAACTGGACTCATGTGTACGTACGATCAATTCTCTGGGTTTCATGGTACTGTTAGCGCCAACTATACAAAATCATGGCAAAAAATATTGGGGGTAAAATAGCCAAACACATTTGCCATGTGCTAGTACCATCACCCAGCGATGGTTGTGATTGATCAATGCTTGCATATCAATATTTTTGGCATTGCTAAATATGTGTACACGCATGAGGCCGTCATGACATGGCTCATGCGTCGTCGGGTCTCGAGTGTGCCTCAATTTGGGCACGTCATATGCAGGGGCGGACCTATGTAGAGGTGAGTGGGGGCCCAGGCCCCCACTCAAAATTTGAAATTCCAGTGAGTTTTGCTTGTGATTTTTGAAAAATATACTTGAATTCTTTGAATTTTTATAAAACATGCCCCCACTCAGGTAGTTTGCCCCCAGTCAAAATACTCTCTAGGTCCGCCACTGGTCATATGCTCGGCCCAGCCATCTTATGAAGTGCTCGCAATTCATGATGTGGGACTAAAATGTTGAGCTGCGTTCTCCGTCCTCCTTTATTGTTAAACTGAATTAGAGCATCTCAAGCAGCTTCCAAAAACCCTTGCTCTACATGTAGGCTCTCTCTATAAATTTCTTGGATTTTCCCAATACAATTTTCCTTATACTTTTTTAAGGACATTTTTCCTTAAACTTACCCTGACAAATGCACCCCATGTCAGTGACTAATCTCTTTCTCTCTCCTGTGCATGGAAGACACGGACGAATCTCCGGCAACCGACGACACGGTAGGGTGAGGCCTGACGCAGAAGGTGCGGCAGCGATGAGGCAATGGTGGTCCCTCATTATTATTTTTCTGAAGAGGCCAAACCATTGCCAGAGCAGTTTTTAGATAATGGAAGCTCTTATTACACGCGACCTCTGCATCATAGACCCATGCAACCAAACTTGTTACCGAGTTTACTACATTATCAAGAAAAACAATCTCGATTAAAAAAATAAGAGATCATAAGAGTTTTTATTGCTAGGGGCTTGGATTGACAAAGTACAACCAGAATCGAGTGTGTTGTTCCCAGGCAAGGCATCGGCGGGGTGATGAGACCCGACTACACGGCGAGTCATCCGTAGGCCCGAACGGTACTCGACGAACAAGAAATAACACCCACGAACAAACAAGAGTAGTAGCAGATATAGTCTACGAAGTAGCAGATATAGTCTACGAAGTAGCAGATCGGTTCTTCGGATCAAGCAATATGCAAGAAGACCAAAGAATAAACTTGCAAACAGGAACGATAGGAACGAACCGGACACGCAGCAGAAACTAAATCCCTCAAGCATCATCAAAATGTTGTACTAATCAATTGATACTTCTTTCGCTGCAACATAGCCATAAGTTTTCTTTAACTTTGCGCAATATTAGAAACCAAACTTTGGCCAATACATCTCGATTAGTACAACATTTGTTAGTCCAATAAAAAATATAATCTGTGATGAAAGCAGTCAATATGATTAATCAAGTAATGGCATTTTGATGATGGATTCAATATGTAATATTAAACATCTATACTGACCAAAATTAAAGAAAATAAACCAGCAACCACAATAATAATATCTATTTTTGACCAGACAAACAATATTAGAGGCTAATGGCAAGTTATATATCGAGATTGACCAAGAGTCATGTTGCGAAAATATACTGCAATGATTATACTCCCTCCTTCTATCTATATAGGGCCTAATGCATTTTTCGAGGCTAACTTTGACCAAATATTAGAGCAATAATATATGACATGCAACTTACACAAAGCACACCATTAAATTCGTCTGTGAAAGGAGCTTTCAGCGATATAATTTTCACATTGTGCATGTCATGTACTATTAATCTTGTCAATAGTCAAAGGTGGTCTTAAAAATGCATTAGGCCCTATATAGATGAAAGGAGGGAGTACATAAAAACTACAATATCAGCAAACCAAAGCATAAAATGGTATAAAATGTACTCACACCAAAACGATCGTATAAGATTGGATTAGGAGACACTCTTCAAGTAATGCAACAACGACTATTCCCAAAATAACATATTGATCCAAGTGAGCAGAAATGTTGGATGGACAACTATAAGCCCATTAAATTAAGTTAACCCCAACAATGTTCAGATTCTATTACTTGTTAGTTCTCCGTTAGGTATGCAGATTCTATTATTTGTTAGTTCTTAGTTACATATGCAGAGGAGAAAACACACAATCACACTATACTCGATAGATCCAGAACTATTGCTAAAAAACCACTCAAAGGCCATGGAACCAGTAAAAGTAAAACATAAAAGTATACATGAAACAAAGGAAAGGGAAAGTATTTCATATTCACTACTTAGCACGGCAACATTCCCGATGAGCAGGCATGAATATATGCACAAACAGGGAAAGGTACTAAGTTGCTACTCATCAGGAGCTAAGATTGCTAGAGGGAGAAGACTCAAGTTAATTGTGACTATTCTTACGTTCCTTCAACACCATATCAGATATGATAAAAGAACACCATATCAGATAAAACCAGACTAATAAATTCCGGCAACAAATTGATTGTGACCATTCAGGTTTAGGTAATTGAAATAAGTCAATCTAGTAATTTGTCTTGTACAAATGCATATCGATTTTCTGTATACAAATGGACTTGCAACTTGTAGCATGACACCATGACTCCTAATAAAAGTTATAAAAAAATGTTTTGTAAACATCATGCAAACTTGTTACTTTAAAGTATGCAAAATAATCCTATACGACCGGGTCGTACGTGTGACCCGGCCGCATGGGGAGGCTGGCAGGTGGGCCACCCTCACGAGGCCCTCTCTCACAAGCGGGTCGTACAGGATTCGCCTCCCTAAAGTATGGACTTGGATAATTATCAAAATCAACCGTTATAACAATATGTGGTGAAGAAAAAATATAATCGGCGTTAAGCTTCAAATGTGCCGATTTTTCATCAATATGCAAACCTTGCGTATCTTTTCATTGATAGGAGAAAACATAATGAGTACAATCGAGGATACAACACATGACATGAACGCAAGAAGGCATGAGCATGAAACCTAGAGGAGAGAGACAAGGGAGGCTCAACCCGAACAGGGGAAAGACACAACTGAACCCACCAAGTCTAAAACTAGATAGGCATGCCGAACCAACATGATGTCGAACTTCTCCAAAGTCAACACGGGGATGCCACGAGCGAGCAAGATAGCGCCTTCAAGAAGGGGAGATGTTATGATGCAGTCGCCTCTCATTTGAAGAATGAGACCTAGGGTTAGCTCACGGCCAAAGATGATGGGATCCATCCACTAAGAGCATCTACAACCGGGTGTCTTAAACCATATCTCATCTCTCGTACATCGCGCGAACGCGTCCAACCATTGACCGGACAGAAAAGAGAAGGAAAAATATGACCCAATCGAATCCCTCACATTCCTTATATCCATCTCAAATGTAGGAAGGATATGAGGGCTCCAGCTCCCATACGGGGCGCCTCTAGTCAGTCCGCCACGTTGGACACGGCCGCACCCGGACCACCTTTTCTCTTTCTCCTTTTTCTCTCTTTTTATTTCCATCAATCACATGCAAGTGATCGGACATATGAGAAAGAAAATGAGAAGTATGGATGTGCGGACAGGCAAATAGGAGCTTAAAACGGACACGCCTGATCAAGACGCATCCACGAGCATTCAAGAGGTCATATTTGCTATGTCGGACGGTAGATGCTCTAACACACTCGCCGGTACCCTTAAAAAAACACACACACACACTCGCCAGCACCCGCCCAAAGTCCATTTCCCACTATACGCCCTCTTGTATAGCACTCGTGTCTCCCTTGTGAACCTGCCGAGTGGCAAGCTGGCAAAGCTACCCGAAAATCCTACATCTACTAACAGCTACGAACGTGTTACGTAAATTCCCTAACT
>NC_057810.1:721576431-721592064 GCF_018294505.1 Triticum aestivum
CACAGTCTGCCAAGTCACAACGATTGAGCAGGCGACGTGGGCGCGCTGCATGTAGTGATGCCGCCACGGCGCCTTCACGTTGCCATGTCGCCCTCGAACTCCTGCGCACAAATATTGTCCGTACATGTTCATCTATCAATCTCATCTCAGGGCAACTCCCAAGGCTAGACCTCATTCTCTCCGGCTATATTCGTTTTGGCCTAAATGGACAGAAGCGACGGTCTAACACGCGATCACATTCGCAAAATTTTCGATCCAAACATATGCCCGATTTGCGTCCAAAGAAACAGCAAACGGACCTCCACGTGCTCGCTCCTCGTCCGCCCACCTACTTCCTACCGCCCACATTTGCGGTGTCCGTATGGGCGGACCCACTTGCTAGCCACCCACCCCCCGATCGTCGTCCTTGTTAATGTGGAAGTTGGGGGTCCTGCAGTCCACAGTTCCACTTCCGAGCCCGCGTGTCTCCTCGAGCCCTGACACGAGCAAATCCTAGCCCCCCGGCCACCGCTCTTCCACCTTCTCTCCTCCACCTCCTCTCCGGTGGCTATGGTCTGGAAGCACGACCACGAGGCCGGGTCGTCTCCGGCTGCCGCAGCCGCAGCCACTCCACCCCACCTCCACCTCCTCCGGTATTCACCATTTGCCCGCCAGCCGACGCGCATGTCCGTTTTACCAACCCAAACAGATGGAACCCAGATAAAATGGACGTCTGTCTGAAGTCGACGGTTAGAGTTGGCCTCATAGACTCATACTCATCCGCCTATTTTAAGCTAGAACATTTCAAGCGTGGTGTAGTCGTGCGGTGTCTCTTGCTCAAAAGAAAAACAAAGAAAGCAAAGTAGAATTGTGTTCAAAAGAAAGAAAAAAAGCCCAACAAGAAGCCAACAAAGAGGCAAAAAGAAACCAAAGAAAAGAACAAAGAAACCTAAAAATAAAAAAGTGAAGAAAAAGTGACAAAAGGAGGAAAGAAAACCAATGAAAACCCAAAGGAAAAAAGAAAAGAAAATGAAAACGAAAAAACACTGAAGAAAATGGTCGAGCGAACACGTGAAAACGAGCCTGCCCGGTACTGTAGCACATATAGACGAACCTAAGAGCATCTTCAAAAGCCGCGCAACGCGCGGCGCGCTAAAAAAGCGTTTGCAGCGCGCCGATCGCGAGCTTTTGCGCCGTGAGGAGCGCTTGCTCTAGTGGCTGCTGCAAATTGTAGCGTGCCCGAGCCGCTCCAGCAGTCGCTGCAAAAAAACTGCGCGTGCTCGCATAAACAACATATGCACTTTCAAACACAACCAAGAAAATCAAACACAAACAAAATAAATCAACAATAAATAGTTCAATGTTATTATTAAAACTCAAATAGATAGTTTATCTTGCAATGGAACAAATAGTTCAACAATACCACATCAAACATGCAACATTAAATGCACAAATCATGATGCTCTTTGTCGGCCATTCCATGTTCACCACTCCTCGATGAGATGCTTCTGAAGATCATCATGTGTTTCGGCACGTCGAATGGCATTGATAGGAGGCAACAAAACGGGCCACCCTGGCAGCCCTCCGCCGCACTCGCACGGGATGTCCCAAAAGCTCATAGTGAGAGTAGTCTAAATCTTGGCCACGCTCATTCTCGATGATCATATTGTGCATGACCACACAAGCGTGCATGATGTACCAAAGCATCTTTTGATCTCAAAATCTAGCCGGTCCTCTCACAATTCCAAATTGGGCTTGCAAAATCCCAAAAGCTCTCCCCACATAGTTTTTAGCCGCCGCCTGAGCAATGTGGAAATCAAGATTTTTCTTACCTTCCGGTTTTTTCAACGGCTTCACAAATATTTGCCACTTTGGGTAGGTGCCGTCCGCAAGATAGTAGACATAGTTGTATGTACAAACTGCACCGGTGGCAGTTCACCATTTGCAATCTTATTCATTAGTGGTGACCGATTAACAATGTTGATGTCGTTCAAAGATCCATGCATTCCAAAAAAGCATGCCAAATCCATGTCTCTTGATCGGCCACCGCTTCAAGATTATAGTGGAACCCTTTTTTGGCCATGGAATTGCCCATGCCATGCCTTATCACATTTCTTCCAACTCCAATGCATGCAATCTATTGAGCCAAGCATACCTGGGAACCCACGAGCTTTGTTCATCTTCAAAAGCCTTGCACAGTCTTCAACATTGGGAGATCTCAAATACTCAAGGCCAAACACTTGCACAATTCTGACTGCAAAGCGCTTGACACACATGATGGCTTGACTCTCACCCATGACCAAGTGGTCATCAACTAGATCAGCCGGAATACCGTATGCCAACATAAGCAAAGCGGCTGTCACCTTCTGAAAGGTGCTATGCCCGAGCTCTCCGGCGGCATTCCTCCTTTGATGAAAAAACTGATCATGGCTCGCTAGTTTCTCTGCAGTGCGCCTGAACAACTCGGTGCTCATCGTAAACCAGCGGCGAAAGTACGACTCGGGGTATGTGGGATTCTTCACAAAATAGTGTGTCATCAATCTGTTGTCGGCATTGATCCTATCCCTCCAAATTTTCTGCCGACCCATAACCGAACCACCGTGCTTTGGTTTTTTATTGATGTGCATAGCTAGGATCATTGCAAGATCCTCCTCCTCTTCAATATCAAATTCTTCTTCGGAAGAATCATATGACGAACTCATCTACAATGTTCAATTTAACTAGACTATAAAAACTATGCACCAAGTTCATGTAAAAAATGTGAAGTTGAAGCAATACATACCTTGCAAGCGTTTTGTTGAACACCTTGCGGGCGCCGAGCGGCAGTGGGCGGCCGGGCGTTGTTCGTCGGAGGAATGGTGCAGGCAAGGGGCGGCGACGACTGGAGGGAGACAGAGGAGGCAGCGGTGGTGCGGGGATAGGCTGGGGAAGCGCCGGAATGGTCGCCGGGACAAATGGGGTGGTGCGGGCGGTGGTGCTCGGGGTAGGTGGAAGTCGCGAGCGGGCGCTTGAGTGTGCGGCGCGCGGAAGTGGGCGCAGCAAATAAACGGCGTGCGATGGCATTTCGGACCGCCCGCTGAACTCTTTATGCCGCCCGCGCGGTTATTGCGCCTCCGCTGGAGCTCTCAGAGCGGTTGCGCGCGCGAGGTAGAAACTCAAAATTTCCAGCGCGGCGCTTATATAGCAGGCTGCTGGAGATGCTCTAATATATCTCGGTACGTTTTTTGTTACTCAAAAAAAAATCTCGGTACGGCTTCTAAAAAAAACTCGGTACGGACGATACGTAGACGTAGGGGCGTTTAGTTAGGATGAATGGGAATTACATATAGGGTACTTAAAGGCTTAACCTAAGTCTAGCATTTTTGGTTGAGAGTCTGTTTGCAAAACGTCCCTGAACCATCTCCTCTTCCCCCCGTTGCATGCACAAGGAAAGTACTACGCCGCCGCCGGCCCTAGTACCCGGCCGGCAACACCCTCCTCCAATCGCCATGAAGGGTCTCCACAGCAACGGTGATGTAAGCCCTTGCTTGAGTGTTGTTCTTGTTAATTCTCTCTTAGATTCATGTAACTCAGACGAACTATGAATAGATCTACCATCATCGTACGTATCTCCCTGGTTGCATGCAGCTGCATGAAGAAGGGGTGGACAGGCTGAGCGAGCTGTCGGACGACATGCTGCTCAACATCTTCGACAGGGTGTGCGCGCTGGACGCCGTCAGGACCTGCCTCCTCTGCAAGCGGACGCTCCACCTCCCCGCCATGCTCTCCCGGATCGCCATCGACGTCTACTCCCTCCTGCCCGCCGTCGTCGCTGAGGACGACGACCTCAGCGTGACCAGGACCAAGCTGGCCCGGACAAACGGCTCAGTGGCCCGCGCGACGCGCAAGATCCTTGAAGAGAGGCCTCCGAACATGCCCATCCGCAAGCTGAAGCTCAAGTTCTTCCTGCAACTCGACGACTGCATCTCCATCGGCACCTCCGTCGCCCGCGCCATGGCGACGAACAGGGTGGACGCCGCCGAGTTCAAGATCATCACGGAGGACTTCAAAAAGTGCGCCGACGGCTACCTCGTCGGCTATGCCAAGCGGTTCAACTCCTTCCTCCGCGCCTGCCCCGAGGCCTTCGCCGGGCTCACACGGCTGCACCTGGAGAACCTGAGGTTTAGCGACCCCGGCGCCATCTCCAGCATCCTTGCCGCCTGCGGGCGAATGGAGTCTCTGCGTCTCTTTGAGTGCGACGCCGGTGTCGAGTCGGTGATGCGGGTAGAGCACGGCCGCCTCATCGAGCTCGAGATCTTCTATGGCAAATTCCGCACGGTGGAGCTCCGCTGGCTGCCCAAGCTCCGGCGAATGGTCTATCATAATTGGGCCTTTGCCGACGATCCCTTATTTTTCGGTTTTGTCCCGCAGCTCTCCAAACTAAGCCTCTCTAATGCTTATCTTTCAGAAAATAAAATCAGGCTAAGCCAGCTGCTCGTTAATTTCACCTCCATTAGCGACATGCATCTCGATTTTCAAAGCGAAATGGTACGTGCATGCATGTGTCCAACTCACTCCAAATCTCCAATCATCTCCATCGGTGTTACATATATGATATAAGGTCCTCTCTGATACATAGCAATTAATATGGACTCTCCTGTTTTACATTACATTTTAACGTACTGCTCATTATATCTTGCTTTGAACTGCATATATACCTTGTTGCTACTTTGTTCAATAAAATGGCTGTGTGCATCACGTGATGCAGAAGCCGGGAGAAATCGCTATTTTTCTTTCAAATGTGCATCTTGCACTCACCAACCTCTTTGTCTGATTTATCGCAGGTATGGATCGTGCCAGAGTGCCCGGGACTGCTCGGCCCGGTGCTCGGTAAGCTACGGCGCGTGGATCTGGACTTTCTTCCCAAAGGGTGCGACATCGCATGGACATTGTTTTTCCTTGAAGGCGCGCCATCCCTGGAGGAGATGTGCCTCTCGGTGCGGGATCACTGGTGCGGTGCTGAGACACGGGACGCTCACTGCGAGGAAAGGGGCATGCACTGGAAGCCATCTCTAGGTGCTGATTTCAAGCATGAGAATCTGGCCAGGCTAACCATCTACGGCTTCCAATCCGCCTACCGCTTCATTAGATACGTCAAGCGTGTCATAAGTGTTGCGGTGAACATTAAGGAGATATCTCTGCACGACACGAAAGTGTGCGACTTCTGCACTGAAGAATTCGGCCTCAAGAGGGACGATTGTTTGTCAAAATATACAAGGACGAGCAGGAAGAAGGATCTGCTGAGGGAGAGGATTAAAGAGGGGCTTGTTATGACTTCTCCTGCTGCGATTCACTTTAATTAGGTCCTTAAGTTGATGCACACCATTAAGTCGAACTAAACCCCATGAGAGTAGTTTGTTTGAGTTAGTCGACAGATATAGAGCATTTTGACACTAAATGTGGTGAAAATTAGGGACAAGGGAAATTACAAAGCATGATATAAAATGAAGCTTGGTTATTCATTTTCTTACACGAATTTCCAGTAGATCCTTTACCCCCATCTTAGTGGTACCTTTTGTATGCAGCTTTGGGTGCTTTCCATGCCATCCCTTGCTTATATTAGCATCGAGTTATTTGCAAAACAAACAAAAAACTATCGAGTTGTAATAACCAACCATGCCTGATATGCGCCTTTCTTGATGCTCATGTCAACATTTGTAACCAATCATGAAAGAGAATGCATGTTCATGAAGAAATTCAATGAGCATGAATGCTGAAAGACAAAAATTCGTACAAGCACACTGCACACGGCTTTTTTTTCTTCCTTTTTTTTCGAAAAGGAGGTTAAACCCCCGGCCTCTGCATCAATTGATGCATGCAGCCATCTTTATTAATTATTCCACAAAGGTCTGACAAGAACATACATCAAATCACCCGAAGCCACCACTCACACTTACAAATACGATAATGAGGAGTGCTCTCACTCCTCATATCCACATAACGTATCGGGACTAACAGCCGGTGCAGCAGACCTAAAGCGCACATCACTTGCACACGTTTTAGAAGCCGTCATCTTCATCGAACCACTAACCCATCTTCAGAAGATATATCCGCATCATCCTTGGCAGTCCAGACATCCGTCGACGCCACCACGACGCCCAACGGCGCCACCGCCCTGCGCTCGTCCGTCCAGACGCGAAGACTCTGGAAGATCTGTCATGTGTAGCACCTGCCAACCAGGCATGACTCAGCGTAGCACCTATCGGCCAGGCATGACTTGACAGCTCCACCGAAGCTCCGTGCAAGACGGAGCCGCTCCACCTCCTGCCTGTGTCTTCCAGCGCTGCTCCACAAACGATGCTCCCAAGAGAGACACGGCACCGCAATACCGCCATCGTCCGATCTAGAAAACCAGATCCTAGGGTTTCTCCCGAAGCAGTGCCCATCACCAGCAACCCTCAACGACCCACACAGTGCCCACCACCACTCAGCCCTCACGGCGACGCCTTCAGGAAGGTCACGGCGTCAAAGATGCCGCCGCCGCCCACCGTAGTTAGGGTTTTCACCCGAGAGGCGGAATGGGGGGAAATGAAGGAGCAGACATAGACCGACGTCTCCAACAAGAAAATCGGCGCCCTTGAGCGTCGTCGTCGGCGCGGCCGGGGCCGACCAAGGGGTTTCCCCCAATCTGGATCTCCTCCACCAGCTTCTCTCGCGGTCGGGGTCCCGGCAACCACACCGGCACCGTCAGGAACCCGCAGGAGAGAAGCCCGCCGATCAAGGTCGGATGACTGCGGCCAAATCTGGCGCTAGAATCCACTCCGACAACGCCGGCCACAGATCTGGCCACACCCAGATCCGACGCGCCCGCCGTGCCGACGACCACCTCCACTCGCCGGAGTGGAGAACCACCCCGGATGCGCAGCCAGGCACCAACGACACCACGAGCCGCCACCACCCACAACAGGACGAACTTGGGCAGAGGGCGCCCAGATCCGCCACCACCGCGCGCCATGGCTGGCCACCACGCTGCCCCACCAGCCATTGAGGCATAGCCCCGCCGAAAAGCCTGGAGCCGCCGCTCCAGCTTCCGAATTCCGATCTCCACCGCAACGCCTGGCGTCCAGGGTCGCCGTCGCGCGCAGTCCGAGTCCGTCCCCAGGATGAAGGGCGAGCCCGCCACCGCCGTCCGCCGGACGAGCTTTGCTCGCCGGCTTCCTCCGGTGGCGGCGGGGAAGGATGGTTCGGGGTGGGTTGGGGGCGGCGGCGGCTAGGGTTCGCCCGAGCCGCCCCCTGGGGGCAGCGCGAGCGCAAGTCTTTTGCGAGATTCAAAAAACTATGTAGTAGACGAGCATTCTGTATTGGAAGATCGTGCATCGCCTTCAAAAAATACTCTTCCTATCAATCTAATCCAATCAGAAGTGATGACATGAGTACTCCGTTTTATACTCCTTTGTAACACAATCTTTTGTTTGCTCACTAGCAGTTTACTCCATGCAACGTCATCATATCAGCAGTTTCGTTGTTGCAAGCAATGGATTTCTGATCACGACTAGAACATGTCAAGAAACGACAATCAAACGTAGTAACTAAAATCTAATCTAGCATGGAATCAGTTTCTGTTATGAGGAAAAATCATAAGAAAAACATTCACATTGGTATCGGGGGTATCCCATCAGTATCCATGTTAATTATTTCAGTTTTAGTAAAATACTCAAAGAGAAAATGCCGGTTGCTGATTGGGCTTTGGCCAAAGTGAGAATTAATCCTGTTCCTAAGCCTTGGCCACCTCCTACTACAGACTCTGTTGCTCTATCAGTTGATGGATCTTTTTCAGTTGATTCTGGCGCCGCAGCCATAGGGATGATTCTTCGGCGACATGATGGATCAGTTATTTTTGCAGTATACCGGTATATTTTCAATTGCAATGATGCACTAGAAGTGGAGATACATGCGCTTATGCAAGGGATGGCACTTGCTATACAACACTCCAATTGTCCGGTGATTGTTCAATCTGATTCTAGTGTAGCGTTATCGAGTTTGACAGGAGATGGATTGATTCGTTCTGCCTATGGACATCTCGTAGCTGAAATTAAGGCATTGATGAGGGATAGGGAGTTTATTCCCCAGAAATTAAATAGGGATCAAAATAGAGTCGCTGACCGCTTGGCTAATTATAGTCGCGTAGAGTGTACCACGGCTGTGTGGATGCATCTAGGACCACCATGTATCGAGGATCTTTTGCCTCACGACTGTAACTCTATCAATTTGGAATAAAACTCCTTTTTCATCGAAAAAAATTATTTCAGTTTTAGTAAAATAGAAAACCGAGGGATACATATATGCCTGATATGCCAACCGTCATTACAATCATCTTGGCACACATTGCCAATCTCATCAGATCCATGTCTCAGCCAAACAGCCCTTCTAGTAGAAGATCTACCTAATTGATCACTTTCCTTTGAATGAATAAAGACAGCGAGATTTCTCAAAAAAAAGAAAAACCTAACTGAGCAAGGGAATGAACAACACGGTTTTGGCTTCTGCCCTCCTTGCACAATCTCTATGGCATCCACCCAGCTCGCGGATGGAGAAGTTCGAAGCCGGCGTATCATTCAGCAACTCGCCGCTCCAAACCAACTTGCTGAGGAGCGGCTAGTTGCTCCAAGCGAGCACGCGGAGCATAGCGGCATGGGCATCATGGCTGCCGTGGACGACGCCATGTCATAGCACTGCTCCTGTGCCCAGGACCGCGCCATCTATCATCAACGTGCGCGTAACCGCACCCTGCCGGCGGAGAAATAAGTTGGCATCACGGAGATGGATGAAACGGTGGCCAGCACGTCCATGGGCGCGACCATGATTGAGAACAAGTAGAACACGGGAGGCCGACGCCGCTTGGGTCCCGTGAAGGCCACCACCGAGGCGACGCTGGCGTACGCAATCGGTGTCTTGCCCGGTCGCAGGCCATCTTCGCCCCCTTCACATCTGGCTGAAACATACCGTGGGTGTTCCACTCTGATGAGCGGTGCTGCCGAAACATGAGGAAGCGAGCCACCCTTTGCGCTGGAGCATATACCTCCGAGGCTCACGGCAGTTTGGCAAGTGGACGGCTGGGCATGGGCAAGACAGTGGAGATCCGCCGGCACCGGCCGTAGACTAATTTTACCTACTCCTTCCAAAATGTAGTGAATCTCATCTGGTTTATATGAAATCCGTCGTGTTTGGATGAATTTTGTCCGGTTAGTTAAAAAACTTGTTGAAATGTATGTGTGCAGCATTGGATGGTTGCCTCCCGCATCCATCCGCGGTCAAGGAGACCGTGCCCGTGGACTGGTCCCCTTCACCGCGGACAGATGCAGGAGAAAATTTGCAGGTCGCCGTTGAAAATGCCCTTAACAATCGACTCGGCATGTAAAGTTGATAAACTATTTAACTCCTAAAAATGGGCCTTGACTTTTCGGTTATCTAGAATTTGGTTATTTTTTCTTGATCTCACCCTTAATGTACTGTTGGCCCATCGAAATGTAGTCCTGAAAACTGAGAAACTTTAGCAATCAACTTTTTTAGAACACAATACAAACGCAGACGCTCATACATAAAACATACACTTATCCCTATAAATGCACGCACACCCTATCCCTATGGGTACATCCGAGAGACTGTGCCACACATTATCTTGAGTCTGACAATGTCGCTCCAGACGCCTTTATAGTCGATGGGAACGTCTTCTACCATTGAATGCACATCTCGGTAAGTCCTGAAATAAATTCATGAAAATGCGAGTAGATGTTGTTTTTCCTGTGAAAAGTGAAGGAAAGTCTCCCTTCCCACAGGAATACCATATAAATTCATGAAAATGCGACCGAGTAGATGTGAAAAGTGAAGGAAAATCTCCCTTCCCACAGGAATACTATTCAGGCAATCCTTTGCACCGAACGGATGAACAGTGCAGAAAACCATATGATTCTGGTTTCTATGGCTTTCCTCCAAACCAAACGGATATTAACAATCACTTGAGTTAGAAAGTAAGCATTTTTTTTAATAAAAAATGGTGAATAAATTTTAGAACAAGGTAAATAATTTTTGAAAAATCGCGATGAACATTTTTATAAAATAAAAAATGAGCATTTTATAAATATGCAAGATACATTTTTAAAGCGCGGTAAACCTTTTTGAAACACAGGCTGGAAAACTTGTAAAACACCGTGAAATGTTCTTAAAAATGCAACAAAAATTTCATATAACACGGTGAATATATTTCAAAACATGGGGAACATGTTTTGAAATGCTTGACATTCTAAAAAAAATACATGATGCATGTTTTAAAGCATGACGAACATTTTTGAAAAATACACTATGAACTTTTTTATGTAAGCGATGACCAAAAATATGAACATCAAATGAAAAAACTTAAAGAAGAGAATCATTGAAATAAAAATGAAATACGATAATTATGAAAGGAAAGAAAGAAGCGAAAAGAGAAGGAAAAAAAAGAAACAAAATAAACCGAAACGCAGAAAAGCTAAAAACTTTTTTTAAATTAAGAAATGTCCACAAATTTAGAAAAATATCATGATTATTTTTCTAAGCTAAAACATGATTTATTTTAGAAGTTCATAATTTCAGAAAATGTTCTTGACTTTTTATAAAAAATGAAAATGAAAAAATACATGAATATTCTTTAAATGTGGAGATGGAACCGGCCGACAACCCTCCTCACACCACTAATTAAATTCTCGTTGCACACATGTAGTTGCATGTCGAGAGTGGACTTGAACCTAGAACAAAAATGGGTCGGGCGCTAGCAGTGTATCCGGCGTGGAGTTGTAACCGGAACATAATGGTCGGCCCTCTAGTTGCGTATTGAGGATGAACAATTCCAAGTTTTATTGAAGGAAGAATGCAGCTCCAGCAGTCTTGGACAAAGCTACAATCCGAGAACAAATGTCTAGAGGAGTGTTGTGTGAGTTGATTACTGAAATACGTATAGTATAATAATATTCTTGGAATGAAATTGGGTGTTGAGGCGAATCAACCTGTGGTTGAGATGGTTAGGTGGACAGTGGTATCCCCAACCCACCAGAGTTCAAATCCTGGTGCTCGCATTATTCCTGAATTTATTTCAGGATTTGCGGCGATGCGCTTTCAGTGGGAGGAGACGTTCCCGTCGACGACGAGGCGCCTACGGTTGCTTCGTAAATCTCAAGATGATATGCCGGCTCAGTCTCTCGGAGGTGCTCATAGGGGTAGGGTGTGCGTGTGTGCGTTCATAGGGGTGAGTGTATGCGCGTGTATATGAGCGCTTGTGTCTGTACTGATGCTCAAAAAAAAATTTGGGTGTTGAGAAGCTGACACTTGTTTTTTTTTACTGTTTTACCGTGAATATGAGCATACCACCGATTTATGACCTTTGTTTGTAAGTTCTCTTTAATTTCTCCTAGTGTATACTGGAACACTTCTACTTGTCTCCTGATCCTATTCTTACGTGAGTGATGCTCCGTGCATGCAGCATGCACGCATGAGATAAGGCTGGCCCGATCGGCACCTTCGGAATAGCGAGTCTCGCAACAGCACAGCCTAACAGAACGGACGAATCAACATACCTATCACAGTAGTTTTGAGAGCCCCTGCCACCAGCCCTCGACCCGACCTGAGCCGCCGGGCAGAGCCAGACGCCGCGACGCGCCTGCCGCCGCAGCCCCTAAACACATGAGTGAGGAGGGCGAGAGGATGGAGATCGACGACCTCCTCTCCGAGATCCTCCTCCGCCTCCCGCCGGAGCCATCTTCCCTCCCGCGCGCTTCCCTCGTCTCCAAGCGCTGGCGCGGCCTGTCCCGCGACCCGGCCTTCCTCCGTCGCTTCCGCGCTCGGCACCGCTCCCACGCGCCCCTCCTCGGCGGCTTCTTCACCGACTACCCCACCCCCGCGCACCGCAACAACTTCGTTTCCTTCGTCCCGACGCTGGATGCCCCCAACCGCGTCCGCTTCCCCTTCCCGGTCGCCGACTTCCCCTGCATACTATTCAGCTGTCGCCACGGCCTCGTGCTCGCCGCCTCGGAACACCGGCAAGGGTTCCTGGTTTGGGACCCCGTCACCGGCGACCAGCACCGCCTGGAAGAACCTCCGGGCCTCGACGCGATGAACGGGGCCGTGCTTCGCACCGGAGAGGGCCATTTCCGGGTCGTCTTGGTAGGCCACGACGAGCATCACACGCAGGCGCTCGCCTGCGTTTACTCATCGCAGACCCGTCAATGGGGCGGTGTCATCTCGGCACCGATACCACCTGTTGTTTCTATAGTGACGGAAATTCCAGGTGTCCTGGTTGGGGATTCCATTTACTGGTTGTCTTCTAGGAATCCGGATCATCCGACTCCCATTCTTGAGTTCAATTTGGGTACACTGAGCCTAGCCGCGATACAGCTCCCGGTGAATATGTATGGCCAGGGGAATCACAGCCTCTGGGTTATGAGGGCACAGGATGATGGGCTTGGATTCCTCTTCCTGTGGGGCACCGACGCGCAACTATGGAAGAGGACGAAGAATGGCGGTGATGATGCTGCTAATTCATGGACGATCGCAAAGACTATTCAAATGGACAAGCTACTGTCCTTGAACACAGAGGAGGAGAAAAGGAGCCTGTCGATAGAAGGGCTTGTTGAAGACCGAAATGTGGTGTTCTTCAGAACAGCTATCGGTCACTTTATGGTGCATCTTGAGTCACTCTGGTCATTGAGGTGCAAGGAACTTTCCGAAACCCACATCATACATGTGTTTCATCCATTCTCAAGTGTCTACACAGCAGCAGATAATAGCACATCTTCATGATGCAGGTATAAAAATGTTTAAGTCATCTCCTATAAGCGGTTGATATGAAGTCTTCCACGTGTTTTCGTTAGTGTTATAAACAACAATCTGAATTACCACTGTATATATCAGTTGGCTCTTTAAAGTGCTTGGTGAATTCTCAAACATATAGTGTTGTTTTCTAGTGTTCCATTCTGATACTTGTGTGGCTCAATTGCATGTGATGTTTATAATCTTGGTAAACATTCATTAATTAGTCATAACTAGTTTTCTCTATGTTCGTTATTCCATTAGTTCTGCTTCCATAGCCAATGGGTTATCAGTGTTCTATATTGTCATGATTTTGGGTTTCTTTAGAAAAAAAAAGTATGAGTGTGTCCCTTCTCGCGGAAAAGAAAAATGGTAGCAACTTGTTTTCTAACATACACATGTCATTACTATTATTTGTACCAAACTATATATGTGGTTTGAGTATGACTTAGCAAAAGATAAATTATCAATTATTCCATCATTCGTAGAGTATAATAATGAATACAAAGAATATTGTTAAATGGTTTGCATGATAATTGAACTAAATATCATTGTTTCATGCCTTTTGAGGGTGTATAAGAATCATATAAAGTGTATAGTTGCAGTGTTACGTGGTAGGTTGAATTTGAAAATAGCTCATGAATAAAATAGCTTGAACCAACTAGTCATGAAATTGGTAGCTCAATCGGCATAATTGAAGCTTAAAGCTGATTATATTTTTCCGTCATCACATACTGTTATATCGTTTGACCATGTTAAAAATCTAGGTTTGTACTTAGATTGACAACTTTGTATGATATTTACAGAATATTTATTCATTATATAACTTTTATTAGGAGTCCTGGCACCCAGCTACAAGTTGCAAGTCCATTTGTATGAGAGAAAAGGATATGCACTCGTACAATCAAATTAATATATTGGCTTCATGTCATTATTTGAACCTGAGGGGTCACTATCACTTTGTTCTTGGATCTTGTTAGTCTTGTTTTATCTGATATGGTGTGGAAGTAACTTAAGAATAATTCTAGTTAACTTGGCTCTTCTTCCTCTAGATCCTCAGAGGAGTGATACCTTGGGACCTTTCCCTGTTTGTACCTATTTTCATGCCTACTCACTGCTAAAAATGTTGTCATGCTAGGTAGTGTTTGATGAATTATTTGGCCAGTCTTAACTGGACATGTAACTGTCCATTACCCTCTAATATACTCAATCCATACCAAAATATAAGGCATTTTTGCGATTTAAGTTGAACTGCAAAAGCGTCTTATATTTTGGTACATAGGTAGTAGTTTGTCTGGTCCAAACTAGATGTTTTTGTGGTTGCACACTTTATTTACTTTGATTTTGGTTAGATTTTAATATCACAAATGGAATTCATCACCCAAAACAACATTACTAGATTAATAATACTAATTTCTTTCATCAAGTATTGTTTTTTGTACTGACAAGTTGTAATTAAAGCGTATTGGCCAAAGTTTTTTGTTTCTGATATTGGGCAAAGTTAACATAAATTTTATGTCCATTTTGCAGTGAAAGAAGTATCAGTCGATCAGTTGATGCTTAACGGATTGCTATGGTCGTGGAAGTTAGCCCTTCCAGAATACTCCAGTCTGGTTCATCACATCAAGCTCCTCTCTTCCCCTACCATGACCGGTCAGCATCCCATTTTCCACCTGTCATGCCGACCACTTCTTCAAGTTGTTCCCGGGCGAGATTGGCATTGGAGCAATTGGTGGGCTCCGGCCACCGGCCGTTGGTCGATGCAACGTACTCCGGCTCGTTAGTTTACATACTCCCTTAGGTAGTTGGATACATCGGCACAACACTACTTAGTGCCATAGGGCAAACTATAATTAAATTAACATTTATACTAATTTTTTATACTTATTTTCATTGAATCAAATCTTATCAATTAATTATTTTAATAAATTAGTTAAGATATAATGAAATTGCAATGTTGTTAATTTCAATAAAAGTGTTACTTGTGATATATACTTATCCACTGTCTATTGTTGGCAAAACAACATGCACTTTTGATGTATCACCCATTTAAAAGATATAGACACGAAACAGCCTTGAATGTGAGAACATAAGGAAAGACAAAAGTCGCATGCATTCAAAGATCAATTTGTGACACTTGAGTGAACATAGTGTCTATATATGTGTGTACTCTTGAATATCTTGGTTGAGATATCTAAAACACATAGTATAAGAAATATCTCTATAATAGTATCATTATATATTATGTAATACCTAAAACATTGGATCATTGGTTTACTCACTAGTGCAAAAAAGCCTAGCTATGACATGGAAAAAATGGCCTTGCTGATGTTGACACCCGATGCCACCAGTATGCCATCACTGTTAAAAATAGTAAAGGCGATGGAGCACACGTTAGTAGTATCATATATATACTCACTACTGGAATCAAAAGATTTGTCGTCTGCCACCTCTTTGCCGCCTGCTAGTGGACGGCAAAGAATGTCTTTGCCATGAGCCACGAGAAAGCAGATGGCAAAGCAGCAGCAGACGACAAAGTAATGCTTTGCCATCAGCCATTATTTTGCCGTCCGCTAGCTGACTGCAAAGAGGGTGTTTGGCCCACTGGTTGTTAAGCCCTAACGGGCCCCCTCTTTGTCGTTCGCCAGCAGACGGCAAAGAGTATGTTGCCATCAGCTTGCGGATGGCAAAGGCGACACGGACGGCAACGCTTCAAAATAAGATAACGGCCCCCGCCCCCGCCGTCGCCCTCTCTCTTTCTCCTCTCCTCTCCTCTCCGCCTGACAAGCACCGCCGCCGCCCCGTCTCCCCACACCATCCCGCCGCCCCCACCGGCCC
>NC_057810.1:721593098-721593602 GCF_018294505.1 Triticum aestivum
CCCGACCCCCGTGGGTTGCCGATGGTCGAGGGTTGCCGAGGGGCACCCCGACCCCGACACAGCACCCCGACCCCGACACAGCACTCCGACACGACACCACCGACACCCCGACCCCCGACACGACACGCCGAGATCCCGACACGACACCCCCGACACCGACACCCCGATAGTAATTAGTTTATGTTATTATGTTATTATGTTCATGATGATGATACACACTATTTTTTTTATTATGTTTATGTCGTACAAATTTCGTTTACTCTTTGTCATTGCAGGTGTTGACAGATGGTGGGCTTGGGTCGGGAGCGCTCCGAGCCTCCTATCTCGGCGCGTGGGAGGGGTGTTGTTATTCCACCCAAGAACCTTTGGAGGGCGCTGGTAGACAGCATGCACACACACCCAGCACCTTCGGCGGGCGCTTCTTCTTCAGCCGGGAGAGGAGGTCGGGGGAAGAAGAGGGGTGCAGGTAGAGGTGGACGGGGCGCTGGGAGAGATAGGAAGGTT
>NC_057810.1:721593814-721615000 GCF_018294505.1 Triticum aestivum
TCGGACCACCGGAATGCTCCGTCTCAGGTGGACCCGTCTGACCTGGACCCGTGTTGGACTCCGGTCCATGAGCCTCGGGACGATGAGCCTCTGGTCGCCGAGCCACGGGTCGACAAGCCTCTGGTCACCGAGCCTCGGTTCCCAGTGTCTTCCTCCCAGGAGACTCGGGTCCCATAGTCTTCCTCCCAGGAGACTAGGGTCCCAGAGTCTTCGTCACACGTGACTCCGGAGACTAGCGACCATGATGATGATGTCGAGGAGACCTTATCTAAGGATAGCTTCAGCGAGAGCGAGCGGGTTGAGGAGGGCACGAAGGTATACCAGCGTGGTGGTACTGAGCTACCGTCCATGCCGGCGACCCGCGACCAGAGGTGGTTGATTCAGCCTAACGGGGAGAAGTAAGTGCATTAATTTACTCTTTTTTTAACCTTTTGCCTTCATGTTTGTTCAAATTAATATCTAATGTGTTGGCCTTGTCATACTGTAGGGGTTGGATACACGCAGTCTGCATGCCCAACCAGGTCCTTGGTACTCTAGTCCGGCACCACTTCCCGGGATGGGTCACGTTGCCCGGTGAGGGTGAGATTCCATAGCTAGCACTGACCTGGGAGCTGTACGAGGCTGCCCCGGCCCCGCCGACGGAGATGGTCGATGGTGTCGTGTGCGAGACGGTGGCCGACATTGTGAGATGGCGGTTTTGGGTAATTTCTCATTTACAGAATTAAAAATCAACAGTACCTAGTGATTATACTAATGATCAGTGTTGTCTTGTTTGATTGCAGACCTTCTACAGGTGTCTTGAGGAACACGAGGTGGATGCGGCTATGGTTCTCGAACGCGAGTGCAAGCGCCTACTTCAGAACACACGGCACGAGGCTCGGGTTCAGGCTGTCCGAGACTACTACGCCTCGACTAACATCAGGAGGAAGAAGAAGAAGTGTTGCCTCAAGTATCCGAGTAAGGAGAAGTACATGACGGTAATTACCTATTCTTAAGGCCTGGTACCAGTTTCCTTGATTTGATTCGTAGGCGTAGCACTGAAATTTCTCTTTGTCTAACTTAGGTGCCCCCGAGATGGTGTGTGATACGTCTCCAACGTATCTATAATTTTTGATTGTTCCATGCTATTATATTACCCGTTTTGGATGTTTATGGGCTTTACTATACACTTTTATATTATTTTTGGGACTAACCTATTAACCGGAGGCCCAGCTCAAATTGTTTTTTTTCTATTTCAGTGTTTCGCAGAAAAGGAATATCAAACGGAGTCCAAACGGAATGAAACCTTCGGGAGCGATCTTCTTGGAACAAACGCAATCCAGGAGTCTTGGAGTGAACGTCAAGAAGCAGCTGAGGCAGCCACGAGGCAGGAGGGCGCGCCCCCCACCCTCGTGGGCCCCTCATGGCTCCACTGACCTACTTCTTCCTCCTATGTATATCTTGTTGGAAATATGCCCTAGAGGCAATAATAAAAGGATTATTATTATATTTCCTTGTTCATGATAATTGTCTTTTATTCATGCTATAATTGTATTATTCGGAAATCATAATACACGTGTGAATATATAGACCACAACATGTCCCTAGTGAGCCTCTAGTTGACTAGCTCGTTGATCAATAGATAGTCATGGTTTCCTGACTATGGACATTGGATGTCATTGATAACAAGATCACATCATTAGGAGAATGATGTGATGGACAAGACCCAATCCTAAGCATAGCACAAGATCGTGTAGTTCGTTTGCTAGAGCTTTCCAATGTCAATTATCTTTTCCTTAGACCATGAGATCGTGTAACTCCCGGTTACCGTAGGAGTGCTTTGGGTGTACCAAACGTCACAACGTAACTAGGTGACTATAAAGGTGTACTACGGGTATCTCCGAAAGTGTCTGTTGGGTTGACACGGATCGAGACTGGGATTTGTCACTCCGTATGACGGAGAGGTATCTCTGGGCCCACTCGGTAATGCATCATCATAATGAGCTCAAAGTGACCAAGTGTTTGGTCACAGGATCATGCATTACGGTACGAGTAAAGTGACTTGTCGGTAACGAGATTGAACGAGGTATTGGGATACCGACGATCGAATCTCGGGCAAGTAACGTACCGATTGACAAAGGGAATTGTATACGGGGTTGCTTGAAACCTCGACATCGTGGTTCATTCGATCAGATCATCGAGGAGCATGTGGGAGCCAACATGGGTATCTAGATCCCGCTGTTGGTTATTGACCGGAGAGTTGTCTTGGTCATGTCTACGTGTCTCCCGAACCCGTAGGGTCTACACACTTAAGGTTCGGTGACGCTAGGGTTGTAGAGATATGAGTATGCAGTAACCTAAAAGTTGTTCGGAGTCCCGGATGAGATCCGGGACGTCACGAGGAGTTCCGGAATGGTCTGGAGGTGAAGAATTATATATGGGAAGTCGAGTTTCGGCCATCGGGAAAGTTTCGGGGGTCACCAGTATTGTACCGGGACCACCGGGTGGGGCCACCTATCGCGAAGGGCCCCATGGGCTGAAGTGGGAGGGGAACCAGCCCCTGGTGGGCTGGTGCGCCCGCCCTTGGGGCCCCCCTACACCTAGGGTTGGGAACCCTAGGGGAGGGGGCGCCTCCACTTGCCTTGGGGGGCACTCCAACCCCCTGGCCACCGCCCCCCCTAGGAGATCCCATCTCTTATGGCCGGCGCCCCCTGGGGACCCTATATATAGAGGGGGGGAGGGAGGGCAGCCGCACCTTTGCACTTGGCGCCTCCCTTCCCCCTTGCTACACCTCTCTCTTCCGCAGACGCTTGGCGAAGCCCTGTCGGATCCCTGCTGCATCCACCACCACGCCGTCGTGCTGCTGGATCTCCATCAACCTCTCCTTCCCCCTTGCTGGATCAAGAAGGAGGAGACGCCACGCTGACCGTACGTGTGTTGAACGCGGAGGTGCCGTCCGTTCGGCGCTAGGATCTCCGGTGATTTGGATCACGACGAGTACGACTCCCTCAACCCCGTTCTCTTGAACGCTTCCGCTCGCGATCTACAAAGGTATGTAGATGCACTCCTATCACTCGTTGCTAGATGAACTCATAGATGGATCTTGGTGAAACGTAGGAAAATTTTTATTTTCTGCAACGTCCCCCAACAGTGGCATCATGAGCTAGGTCTATGCATAGTTCTCTTTGCACGAGTAGAACATAATTTGTTGTGAGCGTAGATGTTGTCAACTTTCTTGCCGCTACTAGTCTTATTTTGCTTCAGCGGTATTGTGGGATGAAGCGGCCCGGACCGACCTTACACGTATGCTTACGTGAGACAGGTTCCATCGACTGACATGCACTAGTTGCATAAGGTGGCTAGCGGGTGTCTGTCTCTCCCACTTTAGTTGGAGCGGATTCGATGAAAAGGGTCCTTATGAAGGGTAAATAGAAGTTGACAAATCACATTGTGGCTTTTTCGTAGGTGAGAAAACGCTCTTGCTAGAACCCTATTGCAGCCACGTAAAAGATGCAACAACAATTAGAGGACGTCTAACTTGTTTTTGCAGCAATTGCCTTATGATGTGATATGGCCAAAAGTTGTGATGAATGATGAATGATATATTGTGATGTATGAGATCATGTTCTTGTAATAGGAATCACGACTTGCATGTCGATGAGTATGACAACCGGCAGGAGCCATAGGAGTTGTCTTAATTATTGAATGACTTGCATGTCAATGATTTAACGCCATGTAATTACTTTACTTCATTGCTAAACCGTTAGCTATAGTAGTAGAAGTAATAGTTGGCGAGCAACTTTATGGAGACACAATGATGGAGATCATGATGATGGAGATCATGGTGTCATGCCGGTGACAAGATGATCATGGAGCCCCAAGATGGAGATCAAAGGAGCTATATGATATTGGCCATATCATGTCACTATTATTTGATTGCATGTGATGTTTATCATGTTTTTGCATCTTGTTTACTTAGAACGACGGTAGTAAATAAGATGATCCCTCATAATAATTTCAAGAAAGTGTTCCCCCTAACTGTGCGCCGTTGCGACAGTTCATTGTTTCGAAGCACCACGTGATGATCGGGTGTGATAGATTCTAACGTTCACATACAACGGGTGTAAGACAGATTTACACATGCACAACACTTAGGTTAACTTGACGAGCCTAGCATGTACAGACATGGCCTCGGAACACAAGAGACCGAAAGGTCGAACATGAGTCGTATGAAAGATACGATCAACATGGAGATGTTCACCGATGATGACTAGTCCGTCTCACGTGATGATCGGACACGGCCTAGTCGACTCGGATCATGTATCACTTAGATGACTAGAGGGATGTCTAATCTGAGTGGGAGTTCCTTAAATAATTTGATTAGATGAACTTAATTATCATGAACTTAGTCTAAAAACCTTTGCATAAATTTCTTGTAGATCAAATGGCCAACGCTCATGTCAACATGAACTTCAACGCGTTCCTAGAGAAAACCAAGTTGAAAGATGATGGCAGCAACTATACGGACTGGGTCCGAAACCTGAGGATCATCCTCATAGCTGCCAAGAAAGCATATGTCCTAGAAGGACCGCTAGGTGAAGCACCCATCCCAGAGAACCAAGACGTTATGAACGCCTGGCAGTCACTGCTGATGATTACTCCCTCGTTCAGTGTGGCATGCTTTACAGCTTAGAACCGGGGCTCCAAAAGCGTTTTGAGCGACACGGAGCATATGAGATGTTCGAGGAGCTGAAAATGGTTTTCCAAGCTCATGCGTGGGTCGAGAGATATGAAGTCTCCGACAAGTTCTATAGTTGTAAGATGGAGGAAAATAGTTCTGTCAGTGAGCACATACTCAAAATGTCTGGGTTGCACAACCGCCTGTCCCAGCTGGACATCAACCTCCCGGACGAGGCGGTCATTGACAGAATCCTTCAGTCACTCCCACCAAGCTACAAGAGCTTTGTGATGAACTACAATATGCAGGGAATGGTGAAAACTATTCCTGAAGTATTTTCAATGCTGAAGTCAGCAGAGGTAGAAATCAAGAAGGAACATCAAGTGTTGATGGTCAATAAAACCACTAAGTTCAAGAAGGGCAAGGGTAAGAAGAACTTCAAGAAGGACGACAAGGATGTTGCCGCGCCCGGTAAGCCTGTTGCCGAGAAGAAGTCAAAGAATGGACCCAAGCGTGAGACTGAGTGCTTTTATTGCAAAGGGAAGGGTCACTAGAAGCGGAACTGCCCCAAATACTTAGCAGACAAGAAGGCCGGCAACACTAAAGGTATATGTGATATACATGTAATTGATGTGTACCTTACCAGTGCTCGTAGTAGCTCCTGAGTATTTGATACCGGTGCCGTTGCTCATATTTGTAACTCAAAGCAGGAGCTGCAGAATAAGCGGAGACTGGCGAAGGACGAGGTGACGATGCGCGTCGGGAATGGTTCCAAGGTCGATGTGATCGCCGTCGGCACGCTACCTCTACATTTACCTACGGGATTAGTTTTAAACCTCAATAATTGTTATTTAGTGCCAAGTTTGAGCATGAACATTGTGTCAGGATCTCGTTTAATACGAGATGGTTACTCATTTAAATCCGAGAATAATGGTTGTTCTATTTATATGAGAGATATGTTTTATGGTCATGCTCCGATGGTCAATGGTTTATTCTTAATGAATCTCGAACGTGATGTTACACATATTCATAGTGTGAATATCAAAAGATGTAAAGTTGATAACGATAGTCCCACATACTTGTGGCACTACCGCCTTGGTCACATTAGTGTCAAGCGCATGAAGAAGCTCCATGCTGATGGACTTTTAGAGTCTCTCGATTATGAATCATTTGACACATGCGAACCATGCCTTGTGGGCAAAATGACCAAGACTCCGTTCTCCGGAACAATGGAGCGAGCAACCAACTTATTAGAAATCATACATACCGATGTGTGCGGTCCAATGAGCGTTGAGGCTCGCCGAGGATATCGTTATGTTCTCACTCTCACTGATGACTTGAGTAGATATGGGTATGTCTACTTGATGAAACACAAGTCTGAGACCCTTGAAAAGTTCAAGGAATTTCAGAATGAGGTAGAGAATCAACGTGACCGAAAAATAAAGTTCTTACGATCAGATCGTGGAGGAGAATATTTAAGTCACAAATTTGGTACACACTTAAGAAAATGTGGAATCGTTTCACAACTCACGCCGCCTGGAACACCTCAGCGTAACGGTGGTCCGAACGTCGTAATCGCACTCTATTGGATATGGTGCGATCTATGATGTCTCTTACTGATTTACCGCTATCATTTTGGGGATACGCTCTAGAGACAGCTACATTCACTTTAAATAGGGCACCGTCTAAATCCGTTAAGACAACACCGTATGAATTATGGTTTGGTAAGAAACCTAAGATGTCGTTTCTAAAAGTTTGGGGATGCGATGCTTATGTCAAGAAACTTCAACCTGAAAATCTCGAACCCAAGTCGGAAAAACGCGTCTTCATAGGATACCCTAAGGAAACCATTGGGTATACCTTCTACCTTAGATCCGAAGGCAAGATCTTTGTTGCCAAGAACGGATCCTTTCTGGAAAAAGAGTTTCTCTCGAAAGGAGTGAGTGGGAGGAAAGTAGAACTCGATGAAGTACTACCTCTTGAACCGGAAAGTAGTGCAGCTCAAGAAAATGTTCCTATGGTGCCTACACCGACTGGAGAGGAAATTAATGATGATGATCAAGGTACTTCGGATCAAGTTGCTACTGAACTTCGTAGGTCCACAAGGACACGTTCCACACCAGAGTGGTATGGCAACCCTTTCCTTGAAATCATGTTGTTAGACAACGGTGAACCTTCGAACTATGAAGAAGCGATGGCGGGCCCAGATTCCAACAAATGGCTTGAAGCCATGCAATCCGAGATAGGATCCATGTATGAAAACAAAGTATGGATTTTGACAGACTTGCCCGATGATCGGCGAGCGATAGAAAACAAATGGATCTTTAAGAAGAAGACGGACGCGGATGGTAATTTTACCATCTATAAAGCTCGACTTGTTGCTAAGGGTTATCGGCAAGTTCAAGAGGTTGACTACGATGAGACTTTCTCTCCCGTAGCGAAGCTGAAGTCCGTCCGAATCATGTTAGAAATTGCCGCATACTATGATTATGAGATATGGCAAATGGACGTCAAAACGGTATTCCTTAACGGTTATCTTAAGGAAGAACTGTATATAATGCAGCCGGAAGGTTTTGTTGACCCTAAGAATGCTAAAAAGGTATGCAAGCTCTAGCGATCCATTTATGGGCTGGTGCAAGCATCTCGGAGTTGGAACATTTGCTTTGATGAGATGATCAAAGCGTTTGGGTTTATGCAGACTTATGGAGAAGCATGCTTTTACAAGAAAGTGAGTGGGAGCTCTGTAGCATTTCTCATATTATATGTAGATGACATACTTTTGATGGGAACTGATATAGAACTTTTGGACAGCATTAAGGCCTACTTGAACAAGAGTTTTTCAATGAAGGACCTTGGAGAAGCTGCTTATATATTAGGCATCAAGATCTATAGAGATAGATCGAGACGCCTCATAGGTCTTTCGCAAAGCACATACCTTGATAAGATATTGAAGAAGTTCAATATGGATCAGTCTAAGAAGGGGTTCTTGCCTGTATTGCAAGGTGTGAAATTGAGCTCAGCTCAATGTCCGACCACGGCAGAAGATATAGAAGAGATGAGTGTCATCCCCTATGCCTCAGCCATAGGGTCTATTATGTATGCCATGCTATGTACCAGACCTGATGTAAACCTTGCTGTAAGTTTGGTAGGAAGGTACCAAAGTAATCCCGGCAAGGAACACTGGACAGCGGTCAAGAATATCCTGAAGTACCTAAAAAGGACTAAGGACATGTTTCTCGTTTATGGAGGTGATGAAGAGCTCGTCGTAAAGGGTTACGTCGACGCTAGCTTCGACACAGATCTGGATGACTCTAAGTCACAAACCGGATACGTGTATATGTTGAATGGTGGAGCAGTAAGCTGGTGCAGCTGCAAGCAGAGCATCGTCGCGGGATCTACATGTGAAGCGGAGTACATGGCAGCCTCGGAGGCAGCGCATGAAGCAATTTGGGTGAAGGAGTTCATCACCAACCTAGGAGTCATACCCAATGCGTCGGGGCCGATTAAACTCTTCTGTGACAACACTGGAGCTATTGCACTTGCCAAGGAGCCCAGGTTTCACAAGAAGATCAGGCACATCAAGCGTCGCTTCAACTCCATTCGTGAAAATGTTCAAGATGGAGACATAGAAATTTGCAAAGTGCATACGGATCTGAATGTCGCAGATCCGTTGACTAAACCTCTTCCGCGAGCAAAACATGATCAACACCAGAACTCTATGGGTGTTCGATTCATCACAATGTAACTAGATTATTGACTCTAGTGCAAGTGGGAGACTGTTGGAAATATGCCCTAGAGGCAATAATAAAAGGATTATTATTATATTTCCTTGTTCATGATAATTGTCTTTTATTCATGCTATAATTGTATTATCCGGAAATCGTAATACACGTGTGAATACATAGACCACAACATGTCCCTAGTGAGCCTCTAGTTGACTAGCTCGTTGATCAATAGATAGTCATGGTTTCCTGACTATGGACAATGGATGTCATTGATAACGAGATCACATCATTAGGAGAATGATGTGATGGACAAGACCCAATCCTAAGCATAGCACAAGATCGTGTAGTTTGTTTGCTAGAGCTTTTCCAATGTCAAGTATCTTTTCCTTAGACCATGAGATCGTGTAACTCCCGGATACCGTAGGAGTGCTTTGGGTGTACCAAACGTCACAACGTAACTGGGTGACTATAAAGGTGTACTACGGGTATCTCCGAAAGTGTTTGTTGGGTTGACAGGATCGAGACTAGGATTTGTCACTCCGTATGACGGAGAGGTATCTCTGGGCCCACTCGGTAATGCATCATCATAATGAGCTCAAAGTGACCAAGTGTTTGTGAAGGAAATATGCCCTAGAGGCAATAATAAAGTTATTATTTATTTCCTTATAATCATGATAAATGTTTATTATTCATGCTAGAATTGTATTTACCGGAAACATAATACATGTGTGAATACATAGACAAACAAAGTGTCACTAATATGCCTCTACTTGACTAGCTCGTTAATCAAAGATGGTTATGTTTCCTAACCATGAACAATGAGTTGTTATTTGATTAACGAGGTCACATCATTAGTAGAATGATCTGATTGACATGACCCATTCCATTAGCTTAGCACCCGATCGTTTAGTATGTTGCTATTGCTTTCTTCATGACTTATACATGTTCCTATGACTATGAGATTATGCAACTCCCGTTTACCGGAGGAACACTTTGGGTACTACCAAACGTCACAATGTAACTGGGTGATTATAAAGGAGTACTACAGGTGTCTCCAATGGTCGATGTTGGGTTGGCGTATTTCGAGATTAGGATTTGTCACTCCGATTGTCGGAGAGGTATCTCTGGGCCCTCTCGGTAATACACATCACATAAGCCTTGCAAGCATTACAACTAATATGTTAGTTGTGAGATGATGTATTACGGAACGAGTAAAGAGACTTGCCGGTAACGAGATAGAACTAGGTATTGGATACCGACGATCGAATCTCGGGCAAGTAACATACCGATGACAAAGGGAACAACGTATGTTGTTATGCGGTCTGACCGATAAAGATCTTCGTAGAATATGTAGGAGCCAATATGGGCATCCAGGTCCCGCTATTGGTTATTGACCAGAGACATGTCTCGGTCATGTCTACATTGTTCTCGAACCCGTAGGGTCCGCACGCTTAAGGTTACGATGACAGTTATATTATGAGTTTATGCATTTTGATGTACCGAAGGTTGTTCGGAGTCCCGGATGTGATCACGGACATGACGAGGAGTCTCGAAATGGTCGAGACGTAAAGATTGATATATTGGAAGCCTATGTTTGGACATCGTAAGTGTTCCGGGTGAAATCGGGATTTTACCGGGTTACCGGGAGGTTACCGGAACCCCTCGGGAGCCATATGGGCCATCATGGGCCTTAGTGGAAAGGAGAAAGGGGCAGCCCAAGGTGGCTGCGCCTCTTTCCCCTCCCCTAGTCCTATTAGGACTAGGAGAAGGTGGCCGGCCCCCCTCTCTCCCTTCCCCTCCGAGGAATCCTAGTTGGACTAGGATTGGGGGGAGGAATCCTACTCCCAGAGGGAGTAGGACTCTCCTGCGCCTCCCTCTTTGGCCGGCGAGCCTCCCCTCCTCTCCTCCTTTATATACGGAGGCAGGGGCACCTCTAAACACACAAGTTGACACAAGTTGATCCACGTGATCGATTCCTTAGCCGTGTGCGGTGCCCCCTGCCACCATATTCCTCGATAATACTGTAGCGGAGTTTAGGCGAAGCCCTGCTGCTGTAGTTCATCAAGATCGTCACCACGCCGTCGTGCTGACGAAACTCTTCCCCGACACTTTGCTGGATCGGAGTCCGGGGATCGTCATCGAGCTGAACGTGTGCTCGAACTCGGAGGTGCCGTAGTTTCGGTGCTTGATCGGTTGGATCGTGAAGACGTACGACTACTTCCTCTACGTCGTGTCATCGCTTCCGCAGTCGGTCTGCGTTGGGTACGTAGACAACACTCTCCTCTCGTTGCTATGCATCACATGATCCTGTGTGCGCGTAGGAAAATTTTTGAAATTACTACGAAACCTAACAAGAACATCCTAAAATACCTGAAAAGGACTAAGGATATGTTTCTCGTATATGGAGGTGACAAAGAGCTCACCGTAAAAGGTTACGTTGATGCAAGCTTTGACACTGATCCGGACGATTCTAAATCGCAAACCGGATACGTGTTTACATTAAACGGTGGAGCTGTCAGTTGGTGCAGTTCTAAACAAAGCGTTGTAGCGGGATCTACATGTGAAGCGGAATACATAGCTGCTTCGGAAGCAGCAAATGAAGGAGTCTGGATGAAGGAGTTCATATCCGATCTAGGTGTCATACCTAGTGCATCGGGTCCAATGAAAATCTTTTGTGACAATACTGGTGCAATTGCCTTGGCAAAGGAATCCAGATTTCACAAAAGGACCAAACACATCAAGAGACGCTTCAACTCCATCCGGGATCTAGTCCAGGTGGGAGACATAGAGATTTGCAAGATACATACGGATCTGAATGTTGCAGACCCATTGACTAAGCCTCTTCCACGAGCAAAACATGATCAGCACCAAGGCTCCATGGGTGTTAGAATCATTACAGTGTAATCTAGATTATTGACTCTAGTGCAAGTGGGAGACTGAAGGAAATATGCCCTAGAGGCAATAATAAAGTTATTATTTATTTCCTTATAATCATGATAAATGTTTATTATTCATGCTAGAATTGTATTTACCGGAAACATAATACATTGTGAATACATAGACAAACATAGTGTCACTAGTATGCCTCTACTTGACTAGCTCGTTAATCAAAGATGGTTATGTTTCCTAACCATGAACAAAGAGTTGTTATTTGATTAACGAGGTCACATCATTAGTAGAATGATCTGATTGACATGACCCATTCCATTAGCTTAGCACCCGATCGTTTAGTATGTTGCTATTGCTTTCTTCATGACTTATACATGTTCCTATGACTATGAGATTATGCAACTCCCGTTTACCGGAGGAACACTTTGGGTACTACCAAACGTCACAACGTAACTGGGTGATTATAAAGGAGTACTACAGGTGTCTCCAATGGTCGATGTTGGGTTGGCGTATTTCGAGATTAGGATTTGTCACTCCGATTGTCGGAGAGGTATCTCTGGGCCCTCTCGGTAATACACATCCCATAAGCCTTGCAAGCATTACAACTAATATGTTAGTTGTGAGATGATGTATTACGGAACGAGTAAAGAGACTTGCCAGTAACGAGATTGAACTAGGTATTGGATACCGACGATCGAATCTCGGGCAAGTAACATACCGATGACAAAGGGAACAACGTATGTTGTTATGCGGTCTGACCGATAAAGATCTTCGTAGAATATGTAGGAGCCAATATGGGCATCCAGGTCCCGCTATTGGTTATTGACCGGAGACGTGTCTCGGTCATGTCTACATTGTTCTCGAACCCGTAGGGTCCGCACGCTTAAGGTTACGATGACAGTTATATTATGAGTTTATGCATTTTGATGTACCGAAGGTTTTTCGGAGTCCCGGATGTGATCACGGACATGACGAGGAGTCTCAAAATGGTCGAGACGTAAAGATTGATATATTGGAAGCCTATATTTGGATATCGGAAGTGTTCCGGGTGAAATCGGGATTTTACCGGAATACCGGGAGGGTTACTGGAACCCCCCGGGAGCTATTTGGGCCATAGTGGGCCTTAGTGGAAAAGAGAAGGGGCTGCCCTAGTTGGGCTGCGCGCCCCCCTTCCCCTAGTCCTATTAGGACTAGGAGAGGTGGCCGGCCCCCTCCTCCTCTTTTCCCCTCCGAGGAATCCTAGTTGGACTAGGATTGGAGGGGGAATCCTACTCCCAGAGGGAGTAGGACTCTCCTGCGCCTCCCCCCCCCCCTTGGCCGGCCAGCCTCCCCTCCTCTCCTCCTTTATATACGGAGGCAGGGGCACCTCTAAACACACAAGTTGACACAAGTTGATCCACGTGATCGATTCCTTAGCCGTGTGCGGTGCCCCCTGCCACCATATTCCTCGATAATACTGTAGCGGAGTTTAGGCGAAGCCCTGCTGCTGTAGTTCATCAAGATCGTCACCACGCCGTCGTGCTGACGAAACTCTTCCCCGACACTTTGCTGGATCGGAGTCCGGGGATCGTCATCGAGCTGAACGTGTGCTCGAACTCGGAGGTGCCGTAGTTTCGGTGCTTGATCGGTTGGATCGTGAAGACGTACGACTACTTCCTCTACGTCGTGTCATCGCTTCCGCAGTCGGTCTGCGTTGGGTACGTAGACAACACTCTCCTCTCGTTGCTATGCATCACATGATCCTGTGTGCGCGTAGGAAAATTTTTGAAATTACTACGAAACCTAACAAGAACATCCTAAAATACCTGAAAAGGACTAAGGATATGTTTCTCGTATATGGAGGTGACAAAGAGCTCACCGTAAAAGGTTACGTTGATGCAAGCTTTGACACTGATCCGGACGATTCTAAATCGCAAACCGGATACGTGTTTACATTAAACGGTGGAGCTGTCAGTTGGTGCAGTTCTAAACAAAGCGTTGTAGCGGGATCTACATGTGAAGCGGAATACATAGCTGCTTCGGAAGCAGCAAATGAAGGAGTCTGGATGAAGGAGTTCATATCCGATCTAGGTGTCATACCTAGTGCATCGGGTCCAATGAAAATCTTTTGTGACAATACTGGTGCAATTGCCTTGGCAAAGGAATCCAGATTTCACAAAAGGACCAAACACATCAAGAGACGCTTCAACTCCATCCGGGATCTAGTCCAGGTGGGAGACATAGAGATTTGCAAGATACATACGGATCTGAATGTTGCAGACCCGTTGACTAAGCCTCTTCCACGAGCAAAACATGATCAGCACCAAAGCTCCATGGGTGTTTACAGTGTAATCTAGATTATTGACTCTAGTGCAAGTGGGAGACTGAAGGAAATATGCCCTAGAGGCAATAATAAAGTTATTATTTATTTCCTTATAATCATGATAAATGTTTATTATTCATGCTAGAATTGTATTTACCGGAAACATAATACATGTGTGAATACATAGACAAACAAAGTGTCACTAGTATGCCTCTACTAGACTAGCTCGTTAATCAAAGATGGTTATGTTTCCTAACCATGAACAATGAGTTGTTATTTGATTAACGAGGTCACATCATTAGTAGAATGATCTGATTGACATGACCCATTCCATTAGCTTAGCACCCGATCGTTTAGTATGTTGCTATTGCTTTCTTCATGACTTATACATGTTCCTATGACTATGAGATTATGCAACTCCCGTTTACCGGAGGAACACTTTGGGTACTACCAAACGTCACAACGTAACTGGGTGATTATAAAGGAGTACTACAGGTGTCTCCAATGGTCGATGTTGGGTTGGCGTGTTTCGAGATTAGGATTTGTCACTCCGATTGTCGGAGAGGTATCTCTGGGCCCTCTCGGTAATACACATCACATAAGCCTTGCAAGCATTACAACTAATATGTTAGTTGTGAGATGATGTATTACGGAACGAGTAAAGAGACTTGCCGGTAACGAGATTGAACTAGGTATTGGATACCGACGATCGAATCTCGGGCAAGTAACATACCGATGACAAAGGGAACAACGTATGTTGTTATGCGGTCTGACCGATAAAGATCTTCGTAGAATATGTAGGAGCCAATATGGGCATCCAGGTCCCGCTATTGGTTATTGACCAGAGACATGTCTCGGTCATGTCTACATTGTTCTCGAACCCGTAGGGTCCGCACGCTTAAGGTTACGATGACAGTTATATTATGAGTTTATGCATTTTGATGTACCGAAGGTTGTTCGGAGTCCCGGATGTGATCACGGACATGACGAGGAGTCTCGAAATGGTCGAGACATAAAGATTGATATATTGGAAACCTATGTTTGGACATCGGAAGTGTTCCGGGTGAAATCGGGATTTTACCGGGTTACCGGGAGGTTACCGGAACCCCCCGGGAACCACATGGGCCTTCATGGGCCTTAGTGGAAAGGAGAAAGGGGCAGCCCAAGGGGGCTGCGCGCCTCCCCCCTTCCCCTAGTCCTATTAGGACTAGGAGAGGTGGCCGGCCACCCCTCTCCCTCTTTCCCCCTTGGGAATCCTAGTTGGAATAGGATTGGAGGGGAGTCCTACTCCCGGTAGGAGTAGGACTCCTCCTGCGCCTCCTCCTCCTGGCCGGCGCACCCTCCCCCCTTGGCTCCTTTATATACTGAGGCAGGGGCACCTCTAAACACACAAGTTGACACAAGTTGATCCACGTGATCGATTCCTTAGCCGTGTGCGGTGCCCCCTGCCACCATATTCCTCGATAATACTGTAGCGGAGTTTAGGCGAAGCCCTGCTGCTGTAGTTCATCAAGATCGTCACCACGCCGTCGTGCTGACGAAATTCTTCCCCGACACTTTGCTGGATCGGAGTCCGGGGATCGTCATCGAGCTGAACGTGTGCTCGAACTCGGAGGTGCCGTAGTTTCGGTGCTTGATCGGTTGGATCGAGAAGACGTACGACTACTTCCTCTACGTCGTGTCATCGCTTCCGCAGTCGGTCTGCGTTGGGTACGTAGACAATACTCTCCCCTCGTTGCTATGCATCACATGATCTTGCATGTGCATAGGAAATTTTTTGAAATTACTACGAAACCCAACAGTGGTATCAGAGCCTAGGTTATTGATGTTGATGTTATATGCACGAGTAGAACACAAGTGAGTTGTGGACGATACAAGTCATACTGCCTACCAGCATGTCATATTTTGGTTCGGCGGTATTGTTGGACGAGACGACCCAGACCAACCTTACGCATACGCTTACGCGAGACCGGTTCCCTCGACGTGCTTTGCACAGAGATGGCTTGCGGGCGACTGTCTCTCCAACTTTAGTTGAACCAAGTATGGCTACGCCCGGTCCTTGCGAAGGTTAAAACGGAGTCTATTTGACAAACTATCGTTGTGGTTTTGATGCGTAGGTGAGATTGGTTCTTACTTAAGCCCGTAGCAGTCACGTAAAACAAGCAACAACAAAGTAGAGGACGTCTAACTTGTTTTTGCAGGGCATGTTGTGATGTGATATGGTCAAAGCATGATGCTGAATTTTATTGTATGAGATGATCATGTTTTGTAACCGAGTTATCGGCAACTGGCAGGAGCCATATGGTTGTCGCTTTATTGTATGCAATGCAATCGCGATGTAATGCTTTACTTTATTACTAAACGGTAGTGATAGTCGTGGAAGCATAAGATTGGCGAGACGACAACATGCTACGATGGAGATCAAGGTGTCGCGCCGGTGACGATGGTGATCATGACGGTGCTTCGGAGATGGAGATCACAAGCACAAGATGATGATGACCATATCATATCATTTATATTGATTGCATGTGATGTTTATCTTTTTATGCATCTTATCTTGCTTTGATTGACGGTAGCATTATAAGATGATCTCTCACTAAATTATCAAGAAGTGTTCTCCCTGAGTATGCACCGTTGCCAAAGTTCGTCGTGCCCAGACACCACGTGATGATCGGGTGTGATAAGCTCTACGTCCATCTACAACGGGTGCAAGCCAGTTTTGCACACGCAGAATACTCAGGTTAAACTTGACGAGCCTAGCATATGCAGATATGGCCTCGGAACACGGAGACCGAAAGGTCGAGCGTGAATCATATAGTAGATATGATCAACATAACGATGTTCACCATTGAAAACTACTCCATCTCACGTGATGATCGGTCATGGTTTAGTTGCTTTGGATCACGTAATCACTTAGAGGATTAGAGGGATGTCTATCTAAGTGGGAGTTCTTAAATAATATGATTAATTGAACTTAAATTTATCATGAACTTAGTACCTGATAGTATCTTGCTTGTTTATGTTGATTGTAGATAGATGGCTCGTGCTGTTGTTCCGTTGAATTTTAATGTGTTCCTTGAGAAAGCAAAGTTGAAAGATGATGGTAGCAATTACACGGACTGGGTCCGTAACTTGAGGATTATCCTCATTGCTGCACAGAAAAATTACGTCCTGGAAGCACCGCTGGGTGCTAGGCCTGCTGCTGGAGCAACACCAGATGTTATGAACGTCTGGCAGAGCAAAGCTGATGACTACTCGATAGTTCAGTGTGCCATGCTTTACGGCTTAGAATCGGGACTTCAACGACGTTTTGAACGTCATGGAGCATATGAGATGTTCCAGGAGTTGAAGTTAATATTTCAAGCAAATGCCCGAATTGAGAGATATGAAGTCTCCAATAAGTTCTATAGCTGCAAGATGGAGGAGAACAGTTCTGTCAGTGAGCATATACTCAAAATGTCTGGGTATAATAATCACTTGATTCAATTGGGAGTTAATCTTCCGGATGATTGCGTCATTGACAGAATTCTCCAATCACTGCCACCAAGCTACAAGAGCTTCGTGATGAACTATAATATGCAAGGGATGAACAAGACTATTCCCGAGCTCTTCGCAATGCTGAAAGCTGCAGAGGTAGAAATCAAGAAGGAGCATCAAGTGTTGATGGTTAACAAGACCACTAGTTTCAAGAAAAAGGGCAAAGGGAAGAAAAAGGGGAACTTCAAGAAGAACGGCAAGCAAGTTGCTGCTCAAGAGAAGAAACCCAAGTCTGGACCTAAGCCTGAAACCGAGTGCTTCTACTGCAAGAAGACTGGTCACTGGAAGCGGAACTGCCCCAAGTATTTGGCGGATAAGAAGGATGGCAAGGTGAACAAAGGTATATGTGATATACATGTTATTGATGTGTACCTTACTAGAGCTCGCAGTAGCACCTGGGTATTTGATACTGGTTCTGTTGCTAATATTTGCAACTCGAAACAGGGACTACGGAATAAGCGGGCACTGGAAAAGGACAAGGTGACGATGCGCGTGGGAAACGGTTCCAAAGTCGATGTAATCGCAGTCGGCACGCTACCTCTACATCTACCTTCGGGATTAATATTAGACCTAAATAATTGTTATTTGGTGCCAGCGTTGAGCATGAACATTATATCTGGATCTTGTTTAATGCGAGACGGTTATTCATTTAAATCAGAGAATAATGGTTGTTCTATTTATATGAGTAATATCTTTTATGGTCATGCACCCTTGAAGAGTGGTCTATTCTTATTGAATCTCGATAGTAGTAATACACATATTCATAATATTGAAGCCAAAAGATGCAGAGTTGATAATGAAAGTGCAACTTATTTGTGGCACTGTCGTTTAGGTCATATCGGTATAAATCGCATGAAGAAACTCCATGCTGATGGACTTTTGGAACCACTTGATTATGAATCACTTGGTACTTGCGAACCGTGCCTCATGGGCAAGATGACTAAAACACAGTTCTCCGGTACTATGGAGAGAGCAACAGATTTGTTGGAAATCATACATACCGATGTATGTGGCCCGATGAATATTGAGGCTCGTGGCGGATATCGTTATTTTCTCACCTTCACAGATGATTTAAGCAGATATGGGTATATCTACTTAATGAAACATAAGTCTGAAACATTTGAAAAGTTCAAAGAATTTCAGAGTGAAGTTGAAAATCATCGTAACAAGAAAATAAAGTTTCTACGATCTGATCGTGGATGAGAATATTTGAGTTACGAGTTTGGTGTACATTTGAAAAACTGTGGAATAGTTTCGCAACTCACGCCACCCGGAACACCACAGCGTAATGGTGTGTCCGAACGTCGTAATCGTACTTTACTAGATATGGTGCGATCTATGATGTCTCTTACTGATTTACCGCTATCTTTTTGGGGATATGCTTTAGAGACGGCCGCATTCACGTTAAATAGGGCACCATCAAAATCCGTTGAGACGACGCCTTATGAACTGTGGTTTGGCAAGAAACCAAAGTTGTCGTTTCTTAAAGTTTGGGGCTGCGATGCTTATGTGAAAAAGCTTCAACCTGATAAGCTCGAACCCAAATCGGAGAAATGTGTCTTCATAGGATACCCAAAGGAAACTGTTGGGTACACCTTCTATCACAGATCCGAAGGCAAGACATTCATTGCTAAGAATGGATCATTTCTAGAGAAGGAGTTTCTCTCGAAAGAAGTGAGTGGGAGGAAAGTAGAAACTTGACGAGGTAACTGTACCCGCTCCCTTACTGGAAAGTAGTTCATCACAGAAAACTGTTTCAGTGACACCTACACCAGTTAGTGAGGAAGCCAATGGTAATGATCATGAAACTTCAGATCAAGATACTGCTGAACCTCGTAGATCAACCAGAGTAAGATCCGCACCAGAGTGGTACGGTAATCCTGTTCTGGAGGTCATGCTACTAGATCATGATGAACCTACAAACTATGAAGAAGCGATGGTGAGCCCAGATTCCGCAAAGTGGCTTGAAGCCATGAAATCTGAGATGGGATCCATGTACGAGAACAAAGTATGGACTTTGGTTGACTTGCCCGATGATCGGCAAGCAATTGAGAATAAATGGATCTTTAAGAAGAAGACTGACGCTGATGGTAATGTTACTGTCTACAAAGCTCGACTTGTCGCAAAAGGTTTTCGGCAAGTTCAAGGGATTGACTACGATGAGACCTTCTCACCCGTAGCGATGCTTAAGTCCGTCCGAATCATGTTAGCAATTGCCGCATTTTATGATTATGAAATTTGGCAAATGGATGTCAAAACTGCATTCCTGAATGGATTTCTGGAAGAAGAGTTGTATATGATGCAACCAGAAGGTTTTCTCGATCCAAAGGGAGCTAACAAAGTGTGCAAGCTCCAGCGATCCATTTATGGACTGGTGCAAGCCTCTCGGAGTTGGAATAAACGTTTTGATAGTGTGATCAAAGCATTTGGTTTTATACAGACTTTCGGAGAAGCCTGTATTTACAAGAAAGTGAGTGGGAGCTCTGTAGCATTTCTGATATTATATGTGGATGACATATTACTGATTGGAAATGATATAGAATTTCTGGATAGCATAAAGGGATACTTGAATAAAAGTTTTTCAATGAAAGACCTCGGTGAAACTGCTTACATATTAGGCATTAAGATCTATAGAGATAGATCAAAACGCTTAATTGGACTTTCACAAAGCACATACCTTGACAAGATTTTGAAGAAATTCAAAATGGATCAAGCAAAGAAAGGATTCTTGCCTGTATTACAAGGTGTGAAATTGAGTAAGACTCAATGCCCGACCACTGCAGAAGATAGAGAGAATATGAAAGATGTTCCCTATGCATCAGCCATAGGCTCTATCATGTATGCAATGTTGTGTACCAGACCTGATGTGTGCCTTGCTATAAGTTTAGCAGGGAGGTACCAAAGTAATCCAGGAGTGGATCACTGGACAGCGGTCAAGAACATCCTGAAATACCTGAAAAGGACTAAGGATATGTTTCTCGTATATGGAGGTGACAAAGAGCTCATCGTAAAAGGTTACGTTGATGCAAGCTTTGACACTGATCCGGACAATTCTAAATCGCAAACCGGATACGTGTTTACATTAAACGGTGGAGCTGTCAGTTGGTGCAGTTCTAAACAAAGCGTCGTAGCGGGATCTACATGTGAAGCGGAATACATAGCTGCTTCGGAAGTAGCAAATGAAGGAGTCTGGATGAAGGAGTTCATATCCGATCTAGGTGTCATACCTAGTGCATCGGGTCCAATGAAAATCTTTTGTGACAATACTGGTGCAATTGCCTTGGCAAAGAAATCCAGATTTCACAAAAGGACCAAACACATCAAGAGACGCTTCAACTCCATCCGGGATCTAGTCCAGGTGGGGGACATAGAGATTTGCAAGATACATACGGATCTGAATTTTGCAGACCCGTTGACTAAGCCTCTTCCACGAGCAAAACATGATCAGCACCAAAGCTCCATGGGTGTTAGAATCATTACAGTGTAATCTAGATTATTGACTCTAGTGCAAGTGGGAGACTGAAGGAAATATGCCCTAGAGGCAATAATAAAGTTATTATTTATTTCCTTATAATCATGATAAATGTTTATTATTCATGCTAGAATTGTATTTACCTGAAACATAATATATGTGTGAATACATAGACAAACAAAGTGTCACTAGTATGCCTCTACTTGACTAGCTCGTTAATCAAAGATGGTTATGTTTCCTAACCATGAACAATGAGTTGTTATTTGATTAACGAGGTCACATCATTAGTAGAATGATCTGATTGACATGACCCATTCCATTAGCTTAGCACCCGATCGTTTAGTATGTTGCTATTGCTTTCTTCATGACTTATACATGTTCCTATGACTATGAGATTATGCAACTCCCGTTTACCGGAGGAACACTTTGGGTACTACCAAACGTCACAATGTAACTGGGTGATTATAAAGGAGTACTACAGGTGTCTCCAATGGTCGATGTTGGGTTGGCGTATTTCGAGATTAGGATTTGTCACTCCGATTGTCGGAGAGGTATCTCTGGGCCCTCTCGGTAATACACATCACATAAGCCTTGCAAGCATTAC
>NC_057810.1:721616302-721637105 GCF_018294505.1 Triticum aestivum
GGAATCCTAGTTGGACTAGGATTGGAGGGGGAATCCTACTCCCAGAGGGAGTAGGACTCTCCTGCGCCTCCCCCCCCCCTTGGCCGGCCAGCCTCCCCTCCTCTCCTCCTTTATATACGGAGGCAGGGGCACCTCTAAACACACAAGTTGACACAAGTTGATCCACGTGATCGATTCCTTAGCCGTGTGCGATGCCCCCTGCCACCATATTCCTCGATAATACTGTAGCGGAGTTTAGGCGAAGCCCTGCTGCTGTAGTTCATCAAGATCGTCACCACGCCGTTGTGCTGACGAAATTCTTCCCCGACACTTTGCTGGATCGGAGTCCGGGGATCGTCATCGAGTTGAACGTGTGCTCGAACTCGGAGGTGCCGTAGTTTCGGTGCTTGATCGGTTGGATCGAGAAGACATACGACTACTTCCTCTACGTCGTGTCATCGCTTTCGCAGTCGGTCTGCGTTGGGTACGTAGACAATACTCTCCCCTCGTTGCTATGCATCACATGATCTTGCGTGTGCGTAGGAAATTTTTTGAAATTACTACGAAACCCAACAGTTTGGTCACGGGATCATGCATTACGGTACGAGTAAAGTGACTTGCCGATAACGAGATTGAACGAGGTATTGGGATACCGACAATCGAATCTCGGGCAAGTAATGTACCGATTGACAAAGGGAATTGTATACGGGGTTGCTTGAATCCTTGACATCGTGGTTCATCCGATGAGATCATCGAGGAGCATGTAGGAGCCAACATGGGTATCCAGATCCCGCTGTTGTTTATTGACCGGAGAGTTGTCTCGGTCATGTCTACGTGTCTCCCGAACCCGTAGGGTCTACACACTTAACGTTCGGTGATGCTAGGGTTGTAGAGATATGGGTATGCAGTAACCCGAAAGTTGTTCGGAGTCCCGGATGAGATCCCGGACGTCACGAGGAGTTCCGGAATGGTCCGGAGGTGAAGAATTATATATGGGAAGTCGAGTTTCGGCCATCGGGAAAGTTTCGGGGGTCACTGGTATTGTACCGGGACCACTGGAAGGGTCCCGGGGGTCCACCGGGTGGGGCCACCTATCCCGAAGGGCCCCATGGGCTGAAGTGGGAGGGGAACCAGCCCCTGGTGGGCTGGTGCGCCCCCCCTTGCCCCCCTGCGCCTAGGGTTCGGAACCCTAGGGGAGGGGGCGCCTCCACTTGCCTTGGGGGGCACTCCAACCCCCTGGCCGCCGCCCCCCACCCCCCCTAGAAGATCCCATCTCCTAGGGCCGACGCCCCCCTGGGGACCCTATATATAGAGGGGGGAGGGAAGGCAGCCGCACCTTTGCACTTGGCGCCTCCCTTCCCCCTTGCTACACCTCTCTCTTCCGCAGACGCTTGGCGAAGCCCTGCCGGATCCCTGCTGCATCCACCACCACGCCGTCGTGTTGCTGGATCTCCATTAACCTCTCCTTCCCCCTTGCTGGATCAAGAAGGAGGAGACGTCACGCTGACCATACGTGTGTTAAACGCGGAGGTGCCGTCCGTTCGGCGCTAGGATCTCCGGTGATTTGGATCACGACGAGTACGACTCCCTCAACCCCGTTCTCTTGAACGCTTCCGCTCGCGATCTACAAAGGTATGTAGATGCACTCCTATCACTCGTTGCTAGATGAACTCATAGATGGATCTTGGTGAAACCATAGGAAATTTTTTATTTTCTGCAACGTTCCCCAACATATCTACGTACCCCAAAAACATCCAGAAGCACCACGAAACCCTATTTCCACCGCCGCAATCTTCTGTACCCGTGAGATCCCATCTTGGAGCCTTTTCCGGCGCTCCGCCGGAGGGGGAATCGATCACAGAGGGATTCTACATCATCGCCAAGGCCTCTCCGATGAGTTGTGAGTAGTTTACCACAGACCTTCGGGTCCATAGTTATTAGCTAGATGGCTTCTTCTCTCTCTTTGAATCTCAATACAAAGTTCTCCTCGATCTTCTTGGAGATCTATTCGATGTAACTCTTTTTGCGGTGTTTGTCGAGATCCGATGAATTGTGGGTTTTATGATCAAGTTTATCTATGAGAAATATTTGAATCTCCTCTGAATTCTTTTATGTATGATTGGTTATCTTTGTAAGTCTCTTTGAATTATCAGTTTGGTTTGGCCTACTAGATTGGTCTTTCTTGCAATGGGGAGAAGTGCTTAGCTTTGGGTTCAATCTTGTGGTGTCCTTTTCCAGTGACAGCAGGGGCAGCAAGGCACGTATTGTATTGTTGCCATCGAGGATAAAAAGATGGGGTTTATATCATATTGCTTGAGTTTATCCCTCTACATCATGTCATCTTGCCTAATGCGTTACTATATTCTTATGAACTTAATACTCTAGATTCATGCTGGATAGCGGTCGATGTGTGGAGTAATAGTAGTAGATGTAGGTAGGAGTCGGTCTACTTGTTGCGGACATGATGCCTATATACATGATCATGCCTAGATATTCTCATAACTATGCACTTTTCTATCAATTGCTCGACAGTAATTTGTTCACCCACCGTAATACTTATGCTATCTTGAGAGAAGCCACTAGTGAAACCTATGGCCCCCAGGTATATCTTCCATCATATAAGTTTCCAATCTACATTATTTTGCAATCTTTACTTTCCAATCTATATCATAAAAATACCAAAAATATTTATCTTATCTTATTATCTCTATCAGATCTCACTTTCGCAAGTGGCCGTGAAGGGATTGACAACCCCTTTATCGCATTGGTTGTGAGGTTCTTGTTTGTTTGTGTAGTTACGAGGGACTTGTGTGGAGCCTCCTACTGGATTGATACCTTGGTTCTCAAAAACTGACGGAAATACTTACGCTACTTTGTTGCATCACCCTTTCATCTTCAAGGGAAAACCAACGCAGTGCTCAAGAGGTAGCAGTGTGCGGATAACATGGGCTGTTGGAGAGGTTGGTGGATGAGTGGTGCTCTCCCCAATGGCTAGCCGTCCACAACAAGGCCAGGGACAAGCGTGCCCAGATGCGAGGTGTGCCGCACCATCAAGGGAGCTCCAACCTGTTTGAGTACGGGGATCACTGGGTATGTGGTTTGGTTCATGCATTTTCATTCTTCATGCTAGCTTTAATTACTAATTTACCCTATTCCTCTCTTTCAGGCGCGGCACAACAAGAAGGAGGTGCCACCGCTGTACGACCTCTATGTCATGGACCATAGTGCCCCGTACAAGAAGGCCAAGGCATTCTCGGAGGATGACCTTAATCATCCAGATAGCTTCACCAACATCTCCTCCCATAACAAGCTTGTGAGGTATAGAGACTGGAGGAATGAGATGAAAGGCGAGGACTTCAACCCGAGCCAGAGTCCTTTTGATCCTAAGCTCGTGATGCTATCTGGTGATGGGAGGAAACATGGCCACATAGCCATTGGGGATGGGCTCATACGTTGTCCTAGAAGTCTCCCAGAGATCAAGAAGCGGCAGACGAAGTCTCTTCCCGAGATGAGGCCTCGACCACGACCAGTGGATCTTGCTATCGAGTCTAGGGCCCAGGAGCTTCTGGCGGAGGCAACCAGGCAGGTGGAGGAGAAGGTGAGGGACATGGAGGAGAGGACGGCTAATATGTTGGAGGTGGAGAGGAACCGGAACGACGCGGGTCACCGGGCCCTATACGAGATCCTCGTGGTAAGTTTCTCCCACATACTAGCCAAATCATGCACACAATGTTCGTTTCATCACTAACTAATATGACTGACTCGTGAAAACAAAATGTGCAGACCGTGTGCGAGAAAACCGGCCAGACCCCTCCGCGATGCCCCAAATTGCTATAGCGGACACGGTGAGTTTCATTTGAATGGTCATTAGTTACTAGTATTCACATTTCAGTTGCATCATGCTAACTAAACATTGCAAATGATCTTTTGTGCAGCACACCTCCCACAAAGGATCGACCAATCCTTCTCCGTCTCACGGTGGCGCAACCCCGACCGGCCCTTCACCTCCCGGATTATGGTAAGTTTCCCCAAGTGTTTTGCTTAACAAATGCTTTGTTAGCTAGAAAATGGCATAACAACCTAGGATAGCTCAATAATGGTCTATAGCTAGGTTAGCTAGTTCATTTATGACATAATTAGCTCACTTAGGTAAAAAAATGGCATAACAACCTAGAATAGCTCAATAATGATCTATAATTAGCTTAGCTACTTCATTTATGACATAATTAGCTCACTTAGGTACAAAATGGCATAACAAACTAGGATAACTCAATAATAATCTATAATTAGCTTAGCTACTTAATTTATGACATAATTAGCTCACTTAGGTATAAAATGGCATAACAACCTACGATAGCTCAATAATGATCTATAATTAGCTTAGCTAGTTCATTTATGACATCGTTAGCGCTCTTAGGTAAAAAATGGCACAATAACCTTGGTTTAGCTCCAAACTATTATATAATTCATTTATTTTCCTCCAGAATGATAAAATAACCTTACCTAGCTCCAAAATGACCGATTTTAACTATGATAGCTCTAAAATGACCTACACTTACCATTTTGTCCTACAAAATGAATAAATATGCTTAGTTAGCTCAAAAATGGCATAACTACGTAGGTTAGCTCCAAAATGACCTATTTACCTAGCTTAGCTCTAAAATGACCTACACACTTAGCATTTTTACCTACCTTGGGTAAAAAATGGCATTTTTACCTACCTTAGTTAGAAGAAGAAGGAAGAAGAAGAGGAAGAAGAAGAAGAAGAAGAAGAAGAAGAAGAAGAAGTCTTCTTCTTCTTCTTCTTCTAGCTAGTCTTCTTCTTATTCTTCTTCTTCTTCTTCTAGCTAGTCTTCTTCTTCTTCTTCTAACTTTCATCTTTTCTAATTTGCAGATTTGCTTGAGATGAGAAGCAGCATTGATGGAAACTTGTTGCAAACTTTTACTTGTGCTTGTGCTTCCTTTTTATTTATGAAAACTTTTTGCAAACTTGTTGGATATGTTCTTGGAAACTTGTTGGATATCTTGTTGGATATCTTGTTGCAAACTTGTATATATGGAAATGTTGTTGGAAACTTTGTATATGTTCTTGTTGTTGGAAACGTGTATATGTTGTTGGAAACTTATTGTTGGTATGATTGTTGAAATTATTTTGAAATATGTGTGTGTGTGCACACACACACACATAACAGGGGCTATATAGACACTTTGCAGTCTGCTGGCAGACGGCAAAGAGCTTTGCAAAGCTGCCACGTGGCAGCTACCTATGCAACCTGGGAATTAGGGGCTGGCCTATTTGGCAGATTTGCCGTCAGCCAGCAGACGACAAAAGCCTTTGCATCTTTGTCGTCCGCTAGCTGACGGCAAAGCACGCCGTTAACCACTTAACGGACCTGAACTGTCACGTGTGCCGTCCAAGTTCTTTGTCGTCTGTCAGCAGAGGGCAAAACCCTTTTCATCTTTGCCGTCCGCCAGCAGACGATAAAGAGGCCTTTGCCGTAGCCCGTTCAGCCGGACGTGTTGCCGTCCGCTGGCTGACGGCAAAGGTCTTTGCCATCCGCCATGTGTGCCTTTGCCGTCAGCCATGGCGGATGGCAAATTTCCTGATTCCTTTAGTGACTTATGGTGTTGGACCTGCTTGCACGACAACAATGTCATATTTATAGCTAGCGTTTAACATATTCCGACGCACCTAACAAGACGAAACTTTAGCGATGTTGTATTTTCTCAGCATGCCATTACCAAATTTGAAAGCAGGGGCGACATTGTTTTTTATTATCACTATACATAGACAGACGTTTGCATGCCAGGCATTTGGTTCACTATTGCTGCTAACAGATTAACAACTTTGTTACAAACATGTAACAAGGATAGTCAAAACAAGCCCCCTGATTCATAACCTTTAGAAACGAAAGTTCCATATTTGGACACTATAAATTTTTTCGTAGTAAACTTCAGATGGACCATGCCAGCACCACGAACAGAAGCACTTGAACCATTGCCCACTAGGATGGTGAAAGTCTGATAAGAAGAAAACATGAAAATATCACCCCATACATGTACTTACTGTTATGAGGGAAGGTTTGTTTCTTTTTCTTTGAAAGCTGCTCGAGATGCTCTAATTCAGTTTAACAATAACATCCCTCATAACAGTAAGCTACGCCAGTTTACAGCTAGCGGAGCAGATCACGTGGCTGCTCTGTTTCGGCCGGCGATCACTTTCCGTGCATAGACGGATCGATCTCCTGCACCCCGGCCGCGCCGCCGGCCGTCACCCTCATCCCCTCGCCACGCACGGCCCGCGTCGTCTTCCTTCCACGGCGTCCCTGCTATCTCCGCCAACGTCCATCAAGCACGCTCCTGAACCGAACGGCCTCGCCGTGAGCTCCGTGCTCAGGTCGTTATCGGCGCTACAAGCCGTCCATCAAGCACGCCGGCCAGCTGCATGACTGCTTCTTGGTGAGACCTGGGCTCGGCTCCTCCCTCGCACGCGGACGCTGCCTTTGCTTCATTCCTTCTGATGGGAGCTCTCTCTGGGTTCGGGGGTGCAAGGAGGGTGCTCGACGAAATGGCTACCAGGAACGTGGTGGCTGGAGACGCTATGCTAGCATGTTTGTGCCAGGACAGGGGACGTGGTGACGCCTGATGGAACGAACACACACATGTCCTGCGGCCTGTTTGGAGAGATGCCAGAGAAATGTTGCGCGTGATGCTGCGGTTGATGTCTGCGTGTGCAGAGCTCGGTTTCTTGCCACTTGCAAGGCAAAGTGCACGGAATTTTTACTCAAGGGCTCGTGTCATGGAGGGGACGACAACATCAGAGGCTTAGTGACAAGACTTCTTTTTTTCCAAATTAAGGAGCAGGGCTCCCACGGGTTTGGTCTGAAATTCAAAACATATGGCAATCTTGTTACAGTTCAGCAACACACAGCTGCAGCCAGAAACTTATCCAAATACTGCAGCTCCTACAACTGACCAAGTTCTCAACATATAGCGATGCCACAGGTACAACACTCCTTGTCCTTGCAGTCATCTTTATTTATCAAAGTACTCCCTCTGTCCGGAAATACTTGTCAGAGGAATGGATGTACCTAGACATATTTTAGTTCTAGATACATCCATTTTTATGCATTTCTGTGACAAGTATTTCCGGACGGAGGGAGTAGATGATTATCTTTGTAAAGTTTAGTTCTGAAAGAGTTGTTTCCAGTGAGGAAGGTTATGGTCCAACTTAGAGTCGTCCCATATAATGAGAACTAGTCTGTACTAGTCTGTGAAGAAGTCAGTAAAACAGAAGGGGACGGTTAACTCCAAATTATGTGATTTGCGAACACGGCTACAAAGGATGGCTACAAATCACCACACCCTCGCCCACCAGTCACCCACACTCATCCCTTTTGGAATTTTTCCTGTAACAACTCTGTTTACGATTCAACATAACAAGTTGTGGCATTTTTGACACACAATATAGGGGAAGCGAAGGAGCACACATGAACTAAAATAACATATATATAGAACATCTTCCCCTTACAGAGCATCACAAGCTTGCCTTATACATGGATTTATGGTACATATTGTCTCTAATTATAATTCCGTACATTGAACCTCATTGTAGAAGTACATTATGATGAGTGGTGATATTGAGTCTCATAAATGGCATCCTCCTTTGTCATCAAATTCTTGTAGTAGTAGGCAGGTTTGATGGCGATACACTGAATCTGATCACCATTCTCACCGGGCGCCACCTCTTTGATCTTCCTCCAGAAAGGCCTGTAATAGATGTTGCCACCGAGGGAGGAGGCACAACCTGGTCTTCAAATCCTTCATCTTTGCTTGAATTAGCAGTGAAAAAACTTGGTGGGAAATTTGGGAGCGTTGCATCGCTTTCCAGGTACTGCATAACGAGCCGCATGCATGGCCTTTCCTTGGGGAGCGAGTGGGAGCATAGAAGTCCAAGTTTTAGCACTAACTCTACCTCTTCAGCGACATGGTCCTGTTCTAACCTCGTGTCCATGGCATCAATGAGTGAACCAGTCTGCCATGTGTTGAACACCCAGTCTGCTAGCACCAGAGGTTCACCATGGGCATTCGCCTCAAGTGGCCGTCTTCCACATGCGACTTCCATCAGGAATATGCCAAATGCATACACGTCCGTTGCCTTGGTTGCCTTCCCGAGCCTAGCCAACTCAGGAGCAATGTAACCCCAGGTGCCTGCCACACGCGTGGTATGGGCGTCGGCTTCATGTCCGTGCAACCTTGCAAGGCCGAAATCACCTAGCCTTCCATTCATTCCATCATCAAGGAGCACGTTGCTCACCTTGATATCTCGATGGATAACAACCTGCTCCCAGTCCTCATGCAAGTACGCAAGGCCAGACGCAACCCCTTTGATGATGTGAAGCCTTTGAGCCCAGCCCAGAGTTGGCTTATCCTTTTTATGCAAATACGTATCAAGGCATCCATTGGGCATATAGTCATAGACCAAAAGAAGCTCCTGCCTGTGGCGGCAGTAGCCAATCAGTTGGACAAGGTTACGGTGGCGGAGGTGACCAAGAATGGCGATTTCAGCCATGAATTCTTTCATCCCCTGCTTTGACTCTGGAGACACCCTCTTGATTGCAATAGTCTGCTTATGGACAGCCAACACACCCTTGTAGACCTTCCCAAATCCTCCTTTTCCTAGGAGCGCCTTTTTGTTGAACCCGCCGGTGGCAATAAATAGATCTTTGTAAGTGAAACATTGCAACATCCCACAGTCAATTTCCCATTTTTCGTGTGCAAGGATTTTCTTCAACCACAACTTGAGATCGTAGGAAAAAATAACCACAAGAAGAACCAAGACAATGGGAACCAAAATGACCATGGGTAGGATGTATTTTTCATGATCCTCTTCTACATGAGGATCTGGCAGATCCTTTTGTACATGAGGATTTGGCAGGACTCGAGGGAGATCAAAGGGGTCTAGTGGTGGAGCTTGACCATTTATCATAAAACTCCATCCAAGAACATATTGGCTGAAATTTATTTGCTCTTTTGCAGCAGAGAACCCAGCATACACTTGATCAGAGTTTGACAGCAAAGATGAGAGATTGACAGTGGACGATAACTGTGGCAGACTCAGTGGTTTAAACCGTACGATCTGATCACCAAGTTGTTCTAAGGTGACATTTAGCTTTTGGTCCCTTCCATTATAATGTATCCACACTTGCATCGGTTTGGCGATGCTAAGTTTGGTGCTTTGGAACCTTCTGTTGGCCCTGTAGGAGCCGGTGGTATGGTTAAAGGAGACTAAGCTTTTGACATCGATCTCAACAAGGTGGTCGTTGATGTAGTTGAGCTCGATTGTAAAGAAGAACTGGTCACTTGAGTTGGAGCTGTTACCTCCTATATCAGTGAAACCCAGCTGGCCCTGAACCACTGAATCGTTGTGCAGATGTTGCAGCTCCATGGTGGAAGAGAGCACGAAGACCATACCAGGAGCTCCCGAGGGGCTTTCAGTGGTGTCAGAGTTGATGGCAAACACGAAGGTTGTCGAGAAGGAGGTCCCACCACCACTGGAGTTGCTACTGAAATCGAGGGGCCTGCTGTAAAAAGCATCCCCTTCTGTCAGGGTGACGCCACCGGTAAGCCTTATAGCACGGCCTACCATAGACGCTTGGCCACTCAACTTCAGGTTTTCCTCAGAGAAGCCATTGAAGATGAGTTCGTCGCTGCTGGCGGTGTGCATAAATGCATGGAGGTTAACAAGGGTGGTGAGGATGAGGAGGAAATGGTTACCCATGTCCATAGTTGAGTTACATCGATGCTGAAGCATATGCCTGCTAATTAATGGAGGTTGCAGGAGCCCAGAAATTGTGCGGCCCAAAAATGCTCAAGATAACAAAAGACTACAGCTGGCTGCAGTGATCAAGTGTGTGGTTGCAAACCAATCTTGGACTTCTTCTCGTTGCGTATTGGACGGGAATGTGAACAGATTTGTCCGATCAATTGACAGTGAAACCTGGACTTCCAAGTCGCCGCTCAAGTCGTCGGGGCTGTGAACAGATATTTGTTCTCTGTGACGGTATGAATTTGCCGCCCACCTGGAAAATCACCTAAACTTACCAGCACGACTTAACCTCCTCCATAGCACAGATTTTACACTATATATATATATATATATATATATATATATATATATATATATATATACCTAACTGCTTCAGTGTTTCCTTCACTCACTGCCCTACATAGCAAGCTAGTTAATTTACCTCTTTGGCAGAATGCTTCGTCTCTCTTTGCGCCCCTACCTCATTGTTCTCTTCTTCCTCGGTCTTGCCGACCACCTCCACACCTCGGGTGTCATCGCTGGTACTAGTGAGCTGGTCTATAATGGCTTTTCAGCCGATATGAAGCTTGATGGCAAAGCTTTGTGGATAAATGACGCGTTGAGTCTAACCGATGGCCCAGGTGGTACAAGCGGTCATGCTTTCTGCAGCTATCCCCTAAGCTTCCAAAATCATCCTGGCGGCGCTATCTCCTCTTTCTCAACCACGTTTGTGTTTGTCATGGGCTTCAAGCAGTATAAAGGTAATGGGATGGCCTTCGTACTTTCATCCACCAGTGACTTACCAGATGATTCGCCAGGCGAGTACCTTGGCCTCCTCTATTCTAACTCAGATGGCCATGTTTTCTTCGCTGTCGAGTTCGACACCTTCTTGAATCCTGAGATCGATGACATCGATGACAACCATGTTGGGATTGATGTCAACAGCTTGGTCTCAGTTGAATCAAAAACTGCTGGCTTCTATGACTACATCGGCGAGTTCCAAACCATTGTACTCAGAAGCGGCAAACCAGTTCAAGCATGGGTGGACTATGATAGCAAATCACACCAGCTAAATGTTACCTTAGCAGCTTGCTGTATCTCTAAACCCCAACTTCCGTTGCTGTCGACCACTGTCAATCTGTCCTCTTTGTTGTCACTGGGTCCAGTTTATGCTGGGTTCTCTGCATCCAGCAGCAAAGTCTCCTCTGACCATTATGTTCTAGGCTGGAGTCTGAAGCTAGATGGGGTGGCTCAACCACTTGACTACACTCTATTGCCATTTGGCGCTGGAGATGAAACTCGTGAAGAGTCCAAATCTGATGTTACCTTCTATATAGTTAAAGGAGTGCCATCGATTGTACTGTTAGTCTTCCTAATAGTTCTTTTTATTCTGATCTGTCGGCATCTAAGAAAGGCAAAGGAAGATGATGAGTGGGAGATAAAGTGTGGGATGCCCTCTTTCACATACAAGGATCTACTAACTGCCACCGAAGGCTTCAGCAATAAGATGCTCCTTGGGAAAGGAGGCTTTGGAAGGGTGTACAAAGGGGTACTGCCTTCCACCACACAGCATGTCGCCATCAAGCGGGTGTCACCGGAATCAAAGCAGGGGAAGAAGGAATTCATGGCGGAGATCGCCATCCTTGGCCATGTCCGCCACCGAAATCTTGTCCAACTGCTAGGCTATTGCCGGTACAAGCAGGAGCTGCTCTTGGTCTATGACTACATGCCCAATGGCAGCCTTGATAGGTACTTGTATGACAATACTACGCCGACCCTGGATTGGGCGCAGAGGCTTCGCATCATCAAAGGCGTAGCTTCCGGCCTCTTCTACCTGCACGAGGATTGGGAGCAAGTCATCATCCATCGGGACATCAAGGCGAGCAACGTTCTCCTCGACGACGACATGAATGGGAGGCTTGGTGACTTTGGCCTCGCAAGGCTGCATGACCACGGAGTCGATGCCCACACCACGCATGTGGCAGGCACTTGGGGATACATTGCCCCTGAGCTGGCCCGGCTTGGCAAGGCGACCAAGGCGACCGACGTTTTTGCATTCGGAGTGTTTACCATAGAGGTGGTGTGCGGGAGAAAACCAATCGGCCCGGCCAACACCAGCGGCGGCCTTCTTGCGCTGGCGGATTGGGTATGTGGCACATGGCAAGGTGGCTCGATCATCGACGCCGTGGACCCTGAGCTGAAAGATTACGACACGGCGGAGGTTGAGCTTGTGCTGAAGCTTGGGTTGTTGTGCTCTCATTCGCTGTCCAGGTCGCGCCCATGTATGCGTCTAGTAATGCTGTACTTGGAAGGAGGTGCAAGACTTGCAGACTTCCAGCCGGCTTCTCTGGTCACTGATGGACATGAGGATGAAGAGATTGATCAGGCTTTGTGTACATCTGCAGCTACGACTGTGACCATTCTGTCTGGAAGGTGATACTTCTATTGTGGAGTTCATATCATCATGCAAGCTTATCACCAATGTTTATTTTGGATCTCTGCAAGTTAACCTGCTGGATGCGCGTCCTCGGGGCCGGCGTGGTGTGGTGCCGATGTTTGTAAGCAAGTGGCTAATCCAGAGCGCGTGGTATGGTAGGGTGTCGACTATGGTCGCTTGCGTGGTAGAGTCATCGGCCCGTTGGGGCGCAGCCTTGGGGCTGGCGTGTTTGTATGGCTCGTTGTATCGGTTTTCGGCCGGTTTCACTTATTGACCGGTCAATTCTCTTCTTCTGTATGAAATGGTAGAGCTCTGGTGGACTTGTGTGACAATTTACTTGTCCAAGGGCCGAAAAGCTCTAGTTGCAACAATTAGAATGAAATTTGTTGGCACAACCCAGAAACAAATTGGACACTAGCAGTACTGATGATAATGTCAGATCCGCAGTTCTTTTCGCACGAGATCAGATTCATGATTTTAGATAGAAATGGTAGAAAACTGAATTAATCTGAATAGCTTGTTCGCCGAAGGTAACAACAGGGCATCACAAAACTCCCTCTCATACATGCATACTGACTGCCTCACTGAACCTATTTTCTGATGGGTCAGCTGAGACGGTTACTCTTTATTATCAGCTTTCATTTTCTGTCATGTCAAAAAAAAAAGTTTCAATTTTCTGTGAAATGATGGAATTGGAAGCTATGCTCCATAATTCGAAAAAAATATGTTCCATTATCTCTATGATAGTGAAACCTGATCCTATCTGGGATCGTACAGGAGCTGGAGCCAGAAGTGGCACTATCGTTGATCCTAGTCGACGACTCGACTTTGGGCGTTGGGGGGGAAAATGCCGGTCTAATTACGTTTCGTTTCATTGTGCAGTTGTCCCTTGCTACTAGCTACCAGATGGAGTTGTTTTCCATCGCCATCCAGAGCAAAACTCCTACCATATACTCCCTCCGTTCCAAAATAGATGACTTAACTTTGTACTAACTTTGTACAAAGTTAGTATAAAATTGGGTCATCTATTTTGAAACGGAGGGAGTAGTATATGTGATCCCCGTCGGAAGATGAAGCCCCGTCAGAAAACTGAAACGACAATAGAAACAAAGTATATTCATAATAAGATTATTAGATGCTTTTCCCCCTCAAAAAAAGATTAGATGCTTTTTTTCAATATCATAGCTGCATCTTTCTCTGTGCAAGTGCCCGAGTTCGACGGGTGTGGGCCAGCATAGGTCACCACGACGAATCCAAGCATTAGAGCCGGTCATTAGAAATAAACCAGTATTTCTTTAAGCATCGATACTTACTTACTTGTAGACAAGATTAGAAGCTTAATTAGCCACTCCTCCTATAAAACACTTGATCGATTTGAAAAAAAATATTTGGATTTGATAAAATTACATGAACTTGAAAAAAATAGACTGATTTGAAAAAAATACACAAATTTCAAAATAGTTCACGGATTTGAAAAATGTATGTTTATTTTTGAAAAAATTGCGCGAACTTGAAAAAACTATGTGGATTTGAAAAGAGTATGTGAATCTCAAAAAGTTCACGGATATGAAAAAATTATGCGAATTTGAGTCAGCACCGGTCAAAACCGGGGTCAGTTAGCACCAAAACTGGTCAAAATCAAGACCAGGGACGAACCTTGTCCGGTTTTGTTAGTTGAGGGTGCAAGTTGTCCGGTTTCGGAGTTGAGGGACCAAATCTAAACTTCACCGAGAGTTAAGGGACGAAAAGTATACTTTTCTCTAAAAATAAGCATCAGCTTGGGTTATCTGACTAAGCACCGTGCATTGTACAAAGGCCTTAGATGCGGGTTTCTGATGACATTGCACAAGCCTGTGACTCGTGACAGACAGATCCACAAATAATAAGGTACCAAGTGCATCGGTATGTATATAGTTTCTCTATTTATTAACTAGGCCACTAGGCCACAAAGCAACAAAACTATATCCTCCATGGGCTCCTGCCACTTGACCAAGTGCCGGTGAGTGATGTATCTGGTAAAAAAAATCACAAGATACCCTGGTAAGAGTTCAAGGAACACGTCTATGCAACAGATGGAAACATATGAGGTACCATCTATAATTTCCGAACAACGAGCTTGCGTCGTTAGCATCATCGAAGTCAGCCAGTCAATGGATCATTCAAGTTCAGAAAAAAACTAGTTGTGCTATGTGTTTGGTTTCATTTCACTAGGTGCCCAGAGCAGAAAGATTCCACAGTTTTGCTGCTGCGCAGGGCAGCAAAAGTGTTCGTTTTGCAAGTGCCTAAGGAGCAACCACTCCAAAGAGTAGCATCATTTTGGGTGTCAAAAAGGTTGCGGTACCCAGCCTATGGAGAACTGCTTTTCGGAACTTGGGCGGGATCACCTTCTTCTGGATCCAATGGAGGATCCCCATCTTTAGAAAACCTTGAAAGCTCTTCCTCGACTTTCCTCGAGGTGTTCTCTTGAGCTTTCTACAGGCCTTTGGCACGTGCATCCCAGAGCTGCTTAGTGCATCGATCTGTTTATTCAGTTTCAATTCAGGATTAGAGAAAGAAACCGACCACTTTGCAATGTGATAAAACGTTAGGAGGTAACAGGTTAACTGTTGAGATTGAAAAAGGTAAATAACCTGGGGAATAACAACCGGTTCTCCATGGGCTTTGAGAGGAATAATTAATCTTCAGTCCTCTTTCCACTTACGCCATTGATTACAATCCCCAGGCCTCTTGTCTGTAAGAACAAAAACCAGAAGTCAGCTGAGACAAGTAGCTAGCTACAAACAGCTTCCAGTATTTCTTCCATCCTAAATGTTGTAAAGCAGTGGCCTTTGACGTTCGCATTAGTAACCCAACTGCTTCAGGAATTAAAGCAAGATATGGTAGGAAAAGAAACAAGATGATAGTCTCATAGTTCATCTGAAAACAAACTGACCTTAAGCTCTCACAGATAGGCTTGCCATAAACAGAGAAATAACCTATTTAGCTTTCGTCAAGCTAACTCCTGAAGAGACATTGATTTACAGTGTCCATCTCACATGAGAGACAAGCATGATATTACCTATGTAAACCCTAAAAGAGGCACTTTGGCTGCAAGCAAGTACATCCCCAAGAATAAGAGGCTGGACAATAAGGCAATAATGCCAAGGGTAAATACATCTGTCACAGCCGACCAAAGCTCATTCAGATGAGTGTAAGGCCGTAAGAAAAATGTGTGAGTCGTTCTTCGTTTGAGCCAGTCAACAAGACATCGATCAGTTTCAGACTTGATGTAGTGAAAATTAGAAATAAGACGAATTACAGAATGGGAGATAAAATGTAGCTTGGTTATTCATTTTCTTATCCGAATTCCTGGTACACCCTTTAACCCCATCTTCAAGGCGGTTTTCCTAAACAGCATCGGAGGCTTTTCCATGCCGATAGAGACGCCGAACCTACTAGCCAGGTCAGCAAGCATGACTTTGTCTCTGCTAATATCAGCTATTGAGTTATAGTAACCAAGCCATGCGTGGTACGCGGCTTCCTTGATGCTCATGTCAACAATCCTGATCGAATCATCAACCTGCAGCACAAGAAAATTCAGGAAAATAATCAGGCGAGAATGTATGCATATAACGCTGAAATGCAAAATATGTACAAGTACGCCAGGTCAAACCTTTTGTTTCATCTCCTGGTCAATCTGTGGCACAGGAGCCTTCTGTATTGGAAGATCATGTATCTCCTTCAAGAAATACTCTTCCCATGGCGCAATCAACAGAATTCCTTTCCCGGATTTACCTTCTCTTCCAGTCCTTCCAAGACGATGAATATAATGCTCTCTACCAGGAGGAACGCCAGCCTGATAAAATCATAATGTGCGGTTAGAGCAGCAATGGTGAAGACAACCATGCAAAGTAATGGCATTAAAGAGATAGCTGCCACTCCTGCAGTTGCTTTAGTCTAGGCAGATAAATGTTCTTGCTCAGAAACTTCCTTAGCTGTATTAACCATCAAAAAGAAAAGAAATTCTACCTGAATCACTAGAGTAACATCTGGATAATTCACTCCACGTGTTGAAACATCTGATGTTACCAGAATCAGGCGATTGGAATCCCGGAACTCTTCAGAAATACGTGTTCTATAAAGCTGGGGCTTTCTTGAATGTATCTCTCTGACGTTTAGCTTCAGATCTCGAAGCATTATATACATAAATTCAGTCACCATGGCAGTTGTGCAGAAAACTATCACCTGCATGCAATGGAAAGACATTAGTGATTTAAGAAATTGCAAATTTACCAGCAAATCATACTGCTTGATCAAGCGACGTGGGCAGAGGAGGGAGCACCTTATAGTCCACTTCCTGATCAATATGCTCTCGAAGAAGGCGATGAACCATATGAAAGTGCAGTTCATGTGGTACCACGAGATATTGCTGTTGTACCTAAGCTCAAGAACAGAAGACATTAAGGGATCAATATTCTACCACACAAAAAAAATCCATAACAGACAAGAGAAGAAAGGCTATTACAGAATCATACTCCCTCCGATCCATATTAACTAAATCAGCAACAATTGTACTAAATCAGCAACAGTTAATATGGATCGGAGGGACAAATATTTTACTTTCAGATCAAATCCGTTCAGAAGTGCTGCTTGTGTTATCATACAACGTGACATTTGGTATAAATGTTTATGTGAATGTCGACATCTTTTGCATGACAAACTTCCAATGAAAGCTGAACAACGTGTAAAACTCTAAACAGCTAAATGGGGTCCTTTTCTTAAATAGAATGACGCAATAGAACACCATGGCATCAGCACATCAACTGCCTTATCCAAAAATAAAATAAAAACACATCGACTGCCTGCATCTGGTAAGGGAAATGCAAAGTGAGAATGTCAACCGTAACACTCTTTACTTGCAGAAGCCAGAATGAAACAAGTGCTTTGCAGCCACTAATGGAAGATTATTCTGTTTGTCATTGGTGCCAAATATTACTTGAGTAGGAGTAGAAATAGAAACCTTAGTAGGAGTTTCAACGGCCCCCAAGCCCACTGTATCGACAAAAACATGATCCTTGTTTAAAACCATCTGTGAAACCCTTCGAACCTGCCAATAAAGAATAAGAACCATCATTCCCATTTTCAGACCAGTGGGTGTCCATAAAGAAGGTAAACTACAGATTATATGATACAAGAAAGGCACTCATGCTACAGGCTATGCTGACTACATTACCTCTTTTGGAACAGTAGCTGAAAATAGTAGTGTCTGTCTTTGGCGTGGCAAGCTATCAGCAATCTTCTCTATGTCTTTGCGAAAACCCAAATCTAGCAAGTGGTCAGCTTCATCCAACACAAGCAATTTCAATCCCATCAAGCGGACAGAGAATGAAGATCTGTTTTCAATATGATCCAGCAGCCTACCAGGTGTTGCCACTAAAATCTGAAAAGGGAAATCCCAACCATATTATTAAGTCAACCCAGCAGTTAGGAGTTTAGACTTGATCTTTAGTAGCTCAGTAAATGCTACAAACCTGGCATGGATCGGACTCTAACCGTCTTTGATCAAGCTTGAATCTAGTGCCACCAATAAGAGACTGAACACCCACTCCATGATGGTACTTCACCAAAACATTCGCCTCAGCTGTAACCTGGACGGCAAGCTCTCTTGTAGGGCATAGGACAAGGGCAAATATTGGAGACACTCGATGATTTGTATGGCTCTTCATGGCATTCAAGACTGATTCAATTGCAGGAAGCTGTGTATCAATTCATTGCTTTTAATAAATTGGTTAAGGACAACAAAACCGAAAGGAACAACATCCCAAAGTAACTTCTTGCAAATGAACATTACCAGAAAAGCTACACTTTTGCCGGTTCCAGTTTTGGCCTTGACAAGAACATCTTTACCTGCATTTAGACATTGATGAGTCAGGAGCAATCCCCTGATCGTTGCAAGGTTTCAGTGATAGCATCTTCAGATAGTTCATGCACAGCCAAAATGGTACTACTGGAGTCAAGTGCTAAATACAAACTACTGAAGTCAAGCAACACGTCCCATAATATTACCGCCAAAAGGTTGTGATTCTTTCCCCGTGATTCAGGAAATTCGTTCACGAGGAAAGTGAAATAAGATATAATACCTTCGAGACAAACTGGAAGAGCTGCTTCCTGGACAACAGTTGTCTGTATATATCCAGCATCAGTGAGTGCTTTGACAGTAAGTGGGGAGATGCCACACTCATCGAATCTGAAGATAAAACAAGAACATGAATTGTGATGCCAACTCATCAAATCTAAGGGAAAAAGAAATATCATAACTTGTCGATAAGATGGGCACAATCACTGTTGCAGTGTAGGAGGGTGTGTGATTTGAAGAAGCTAATTCACCGATCATTCATTAATCTTGAGTTAGAAGGCATGTAAAAAGCAGGATGTGCTACAAACATTATGTCTATCATTTGCATCACGGGTGGCCAATTCTTATTTATAGACCAGTGCCTGACTAACAAAAAGAAACTTCATAAGGGGGCAACTTCGGTGACTCATATATCAAGAGCCACACATTTCAAGTCTTCTTAGTTGATTTTTCCTAATTCAACCATGCAGACACTACTTCTTACAAAGTTAGCAGGCCACACAACAAATGAGGCAATTGGTTACGAGGAAAATAAACAACATCAGAGATAACGGCGAGAGTGTAACCTTTTATTGGTAAACACAGATTCACCCCTTGACTCGTACCGCCTCCTCTCAGCACCCAGCACCTCCCTGTTTCTTATCTCCTCTCGCAGCTCTTGGATTCTACCAGTGATATCATCATCGCTTTCCTCCTCGTAGGACTTGAGCGGTCTCCTATCTCTCTTCATATCACAGTTCCTCAGAGCAGCAGTGCTCCATTTCCTCCTGATGGCGCTCGTCTCCCCCGGTTCATCATCTTCCGACTCATCTTCCCTCGAAGCCACGAATTTTGCCAACCTCAGATCCCTAGCAGCCGGCATAACCTCCTCATCCTCGTCTGATGAATCCGGCCTCCATTTCTGGCCAAACCGCCGTGGGGCTGCTACAGAGTACAACCTCTCCTGAGTATAAAACAGAGCCAACGGTGTCGCCTTCCTGCCATTCCCAGCCTCGGCGAGCTGTCTAGCAACCAACGGCATCAGCGCAGCACCCGATTCCCGGCACGGCGAGCATGGAGGCATCACCGAGTAGCATCTCTTCGGACCGAAGAAGCCGAAGGACGCCTCCTTCCTCTGCGAAGGCGTGCCGGAGCCCGGGCTCCATTGCCACCACCAGGGAGCGGCCGTCCCGTACCCTCTCCTCTGGTTGAACGCGGCGGGCAATCGCGGCTCATTTCCGGCTCCCCTTCCCGCCGTCGGCTCCCCAGAATCCAGCTCTTCCCAGTCCTTCCAGTCCCCTCCTCCCCGGGGCGGCTTCGGCTTCTCCCCTGACTCCACCTGCTTCCAGTCGACCATCCGGGCGCCGGACGGCAGGCTCCTCGCGGGCTGCTGCTGCTGGTGCGGGGGGAGCCGTGCCCGGCGTAGCGGGCCGTCGTCGTCGTTCCAGAGGTCCTCGGCGCCAGGGCGGAGGAAGCGGTCGGCGAGGGCGCGGATGTGGGCGCGCGAGGAGGTGGGGCCGGCGTGGTCAGCGGGGGAGGCAGGGGCGCCTGGGAGGTGGGAGGCGCGGATCTCGGAGCGCAGGCGGGCGAGGTAGAGCTGCTTCTCGTGGCGGAGCAGGCCCCGTTCCTTCCCCCGCGCCAGCTTCTCGTGCATCCGCTTGTGCTGCCACTTGGACAGCCCGCCCGGGAACGTCCGCGGCCCGCCCCCCATCTCGGGCTCTTCTCTGGCGAAAGGTTTAGTCGTCTTTAGGCTGTGTTTGGTTGAGCTGCGGATTCTGAAAAAGAGTATGTGAAAATGCTAATTGACTGTAAAGCACTGATGTGTACTACTACTACATTGCGCGGTAATTCAACGATCATTCCCTTCTTCAAAGGAGCATTCAGTTATGAATGAAGCAGTGCAGAAATAATGGCATCATACATACAGCTTCAGCTTCAGTAGAAGAAGATGGACCATACAAAATAGTACTACAACATAATCCCAACAAATCATCTACTAATACTGTCATGCATACAAGCAAGCAATAGACGAGTGCAGTTGGTTCATACAAACTACAAAGAATTTCACACAAGCACGTACTGACCAATACATGAAACAAGAGTTTGTTAATCGTATCAGACAATAGACGAGTGCAGCCCGATGCGGCGCGGCCGGCCATTCAAGGTGGTTGGAGGAGGGGCAGGTGGAGAAAGTAGGGCCCGGTGCGCCGGCCGGACCACTGGCAGAAGGGGAGGGAAGGAGGGAATGGGGAGGGAGGAGAGGTACCTGGCCGGTCGCCGGAGGGGTCGGGGTCGGCGGCGGCGGCGGCGGTGGCTGGGGCGCCGGGGAACCCTATTCCCTCCACCTGCCTATGGCTGGAGGCGTTCGGTCGTGCGGGTGATTGGACTCTGGCTCCGGACTCGCTCAAAGGGCGGCCGAGATGGGCCTGGGCCAGCCCACGACCGCGCCTCTTTCTTCTTCCTGATTCTTTTTTACTTTTCTGGT
>NC_057810.1:721637375-721653170 GCF_018294505.1 Triticum aestivum
TTTTTTTTGCTTCGCTTCGCCGTCGGCAGTTGGCAGATCGGAGATGGAGGGGGAGAGGGGGCGGGTGCTGGTGGTGGGCGGGAGCGGCTACCTCGGCCAGCACCTCCTCGCCGCGCTCGCCGTCCACGGCAGCGTCGACGTCGACGTGGCCTTCACCCACCACCGCGGGACCGCGCCGCGGCCGCTCCTCGACGCGCTCCCCGGCGCCCGCGCCTTCCGCGCCGACCTCCGCTCCGGCGACGGCCTCCAGGCCGTCGCCGCGTCCTTCGGCCAGGTACGCGCAGGCCCCCTCCCCCATTCCCTCCATCCCAATTTCGTCCTGGTTAATGCCACTGCCCGCGCACTGGCATTTCGTTTTGCCAAATCCGCAGCTCCAGCAGCCAATCAGTACTAGCGCATTGGGCCTGGGAAATGTTTGCCCACCCGTCGCCTCTAGGCTCTACAGCAGTTGGCTTCGATGTAGCGGCAAGAATCCGGCTGACTGCAAATCTGCAATGCACGACTCTACTGAATTTTTCACGGTGCTGTAAAATGGCCTGACTGTGCCACAAGAATGCCAAGAATGTGGCCTCTCGCAGTGCCAGCTAACAGAGCCACCGCTAATCTTCCACACTGGATTTCTCCCTCCACCAATGGTGGTGGGTGATATACCTATACATGAACCCACCCCCACGGTCAAGTACTCTACCATCAGAGTGTTAATCAATATCCGGAGATCATTTCTGCGCCTGCGTAATTTTTTCCTTGTTTCTTTCATGCTTGGGTGCAGTGTACTCATTATAAAGTGTTGAGACACTTTTCGACTATCCACAACTGTTTCATCAAACCATGTGTATTACTCATCTCTTGCTCTTTTCATACTTGAGTTTGTAAACTCCCATTGCTGTCCTCTAACTGGGAGTGCTAATGCTTGTCCTGTTCAGCCACATGTGATTGTGAACTGTGCTGCAATCTCGGTTCCTCGGGCGTGCGAAGCGGACCCAGCTGCTGCCATGGCCACTAATGTGCCTTCTTCACTTGTTGATTGGTCGCTGAGCTTCGGGAATGACAGGACTCTTTTGATTCATCTCTCCACAGATCAAGGTAGAGCACTCTTGTCAATTGATGTGTGATACATTCGTACTGTTATATTTGACATCCGCCGTTAATTTACGGACAAGCATGCATCCACTTGCATTTGTATTTGTTGGTAATTAGAACTACTACTTGACCTAGTTTAGGTTTACTTTATCATCTTGGTGAGCTTAAGCCAAGGGCAAATGAAGAGCTTACCAAAGTTATACCTTGCTGATTGCCTGATCCGTAGTACTATAGAACTGTATAAAGGGAAGCCTGGTGCACGTAGTATGTAACTATATATTTACGTTATTTTTTACTAAGATGCCATCTTCTTTGCCAACTCCAAACCTAATCTAGAACTCATGTGCAACAGTTTATGAGGGGGTGAAATCCTTCTACAAAGAGGAGGATGAGACACTGCCGGTGAACATGTATGGCAAATCAAAAGTTGCTGCAGAGAAGTTCATTACTGAGAAATGCTCAAACTATGCAATCTTGAGAAGCAGCATCATTTACGGGCCACAAACAATCTCTCCTGTTGAAAAGTCGCTCCCTATCCAGGTAAGATAACCAATCACTCCAAAGAATTGTTGCTAATTCAAAATAAAATAAAATTGTTTGACTGCACAACAGTTGCAGAATGTAGTGTCTAATTAGAAACTGCATGCCTCTTTGGTTGCAGTGGATGAACTCTGTCCTTTCACAAGGCCAACAAGTTGATTTTTTTAATGATGAGTACCGCTGCCCAGTTTATGTAAAAGATATGGTGGATGTAATATTGTCTTTAACAAAAAGTTGGTTATCAGGTATGAAAAGGGTGAATTCAATGTGATTTTATGGAGTGCAGTTATTAGGAATGCTCCTTGTATATGGCGTGATGGTTAACTATATGAAATCTGCTCTTTCTAAAATGCACTCCATTTTTCATTTAATAACTTCAATATTACATCCATTGCATCTTAAATGGTTTTATTATTTATTATTCGTTTATCAGTTGCACTGACACTAAAGTACATATTGCAGATGGCAAAAAAATTCAGGTACTTCTGAATGTAGGTGGACCAGATAGGGTTTCAAGACTGCAGATGGCTGAGTCTGTTGCTGAAGTTCGTGGATACAGCAAGTCGATAATCAAATCTGTGCCTGCATCATCGGTATGAACTCTACTTCTGCTCTTCCTTTATGCCTTATTGGTTTCCAGCCTGATTGCCTGAAATGAGTTCATTTCAAGCATTGTGTAGTCATATGACCCTTTATCAGTGGCTAATGGCCCCATCCATTTATTATTATCCAGGTTAACCGGGGTGTAGCTTCACCGCCAGACATATCCATGGATATCACCAGGCTAACTCAGACGCTCGGTATCCAGCCGATTACATTTCTGGATGGAGTCAGAGCTACACTTGACGCAGAAGCCAGTACATGATATTCATAAATTGTTTGTTCGAGTTCCTCCACAAAATATCCGAGTGTGACACAAAGAACCCCCTTTATTTTACCTGACAAAGAACCCGCTCTACTTTGCCGAAATCGCAGCGGCGGTAGATTTTGTTGGATCTGTACGCGTGAAAGATGTAACTTTGCTACCATCGAACGACCTGCCCTTGGTTTTACTGTCTGTACCATTCTGAATAAAAATGGCATCCATGTGTCTTCTTCAGAAGTCTGTACTTCTGGTCTGCCACATATACCCTTACCATATACCAGTATCACCAATGAAGAATCTTTTCACTCTGATGAATGTTATTACGTTTGATAATTTTAAGTAGGATGTCTTACTGACCAGTTAGGCTGGCTGAAATCTTGTTTCTCTGGAGGATATATCTTACTGACCCTGTTCTGTGTAAGTGGTATTTTACTTTTATTTTACAGTCTCGGTGAGTAACCATGTTTTGCATATATATCTAAAGTAGATTGAAGTGCAGGTTCTTGGTGTGCAGCTCTGTCAAACCCAAGCAGACAGCGGATGCGGGATTCACGCGGCCACGAGGGGAGACCGTGAGGCAGTATCCTTGTGGCAGAAGCAACATGATTTGACTCATGCCCTTGTCTTGCAGAGTGGCCTGGGGACAAAGGTAAATCAGTACGGCTGCTGTTCCAGTGCTAATCAAGCATTGGAAGGCATATGGCTATGAATTTAAGGAATGCCCTGTTACTGGAGGCTGTAGCATGAGTGTTATTCCTAATCCCTGTTGCCATTGACCACACTGCAGGGGAACACAGATGGCGTGGGTCCCGCCGCCCAGGTAACACCCATATGCTCCTGCAATGCTAGATCCATAATATGTATCACTCATTCATATGAAGCAAAAAAAAAAAAGAGCATGCCAGTTAGTGAATGTCTGCATTCTTATGCTTTGCAACTATGCTAATCGTGCCAGATTAGCTAGCCTGCCCCTGTGGCGATCTGTGTGAGGCAGCTCATGGGCGTTCATTCATTGTCAACACCAAGAGCACCACTGGATGGCCTTTCCACAGGTAAGCAAGCATGCATGCATATCAGTACTAAGTCAGTGTTATTGCTCGTACAACTCCATCAATTCTCCAGCTAGAGCGGCATTAAGTGGGAGAGCAAGCATTGCTCTTCAGCAGTGGTCTGGTTGCTTGATTTTGAATCGCTGCCAGACCTGCTCGCAGTGAGCGGGCAGCATTGATGAACCAGGGCACTCACACAGTTAACACCTCACTGGCGCCGACACACATCAATTAACAATTGCGTAACATGTCCATCTTAGAATCTATCATTATCAAGTAGTGGTACAGTCAGTGAGGTTTGTGATCTAGTAGTAGTGAGATTTGTGATCTAGTAGTAAAATCTATCAAGCAGTAGCACTACTGCCAGTGAGATTTGTGATGGTAATTTAGCCAGGGTGGTTGGTTGGGAGCTTAGAATCTGTCAGGCTTGCCAAAAGTGCTAAGCTGGCAAGGAAGACGCGTGTAGACTGAAGATTTGTGCAAGGAAAATGACCACCTTTACCTCTTCATTAACGCTGCCGGATGCTTCCTAAACTTGGAGACTGCGCTTTACATGATTTGTTTATTTAATCGAGGGAAGGGGAGACTGTGCTTTACATTGACATTTGTGTCTTGTTCGATCCAGCCTTGCACTATTTAGATTTAGATTACTGGGCACCTACCCTGTTTGTGTCCGGATTCCCACCAGGTGTAGGGTCCACGCTGCTGGGGAATCTACTGCTGCTGCTAATTAAGCTTGAGCTACCGCCATGCATGCACTGAAAGTTTAATGGTAGGAGACATCTCCTTTCACCCTATTAGATTTATTTTTTTGAAAAGTTCACCCTATTAGATATAGATAGATAACTTGTGTCTGTGACCTAAGGCATGGGGTTCCTGCTAATTAATCAATTAAGCTTGAGCCTTGAGCTACTGCCATGCTCTGAAAGTCTAATGAAGGGTAGGAGACATCTCCATTCACCCTACAGTTAACTTGTGCCTATGACCAAGGGCATGGGGTTCCTGTTGACAGGGCCATTGGTTCCCTTTGGTTGCTTGGCTGGGCAGGATAACATAATGGCATGGAGGACTTGCTGCCACAAGCAGCCAAGGTTGTCGATGGCCCCCTGCACTGCCCTGCCATTTTTCTATGCACCATGAGTTTCATGTAGTACATATCTTTTCTTTCTAGACTAGATATGTAGTTTATGTAGCCTAAAGTGCACTGCTTTTCCTCGCGGAAACCTTGCTAGCACCTGCTCCCCTTTCTAGATCGCCAAGTCCATGGATGGGACACTTGAAGATACCAAAGAGAGATATCCCATATCTGGTCAGTAGGATTAGCCATGCCCATGCATGCTTTTCTCCTAACCATGGCAGGTCCCATGCCCAGCTCTGGTCTCCATATCCAAGAAATTCAGGAAACAAGGATTTTTTCTTTGCTGTGGGGCCCACATGCCAAGATTTTAGTGAGCCAAACACATTGCCATACACCATGTAGTCAGAGTCAGTGGAGTACCACTATAGGCCATACTATATAGGATGGAGGATCACTCGGTGTCTATTTCTTGTTACCTGTGTCTCCTCTTATTAGTGGCCTCTCTCTCCCAGCTGCTAAATCCATATTAATACCCTCCTCCTCCCCTGCTCCTCTCTCTGTCTCTGCGTCTCATGCCATGAGGAGGCCCTCCCAGCAGCACTCCTTGCTCCCCTGCATCCTCCTCCTCCTCCTGCTCCTTGTTTCCATGTCACACCTGCCGAGCTCGAGCCATGGCTTGAGAACGCTGAGGGAGGAAGAAGAAGCGGTCGGTGAGCTCATCACAGGCCAGCATGAGCTTCCCCCAACCATCTCCCCTACTCAAGAAGCAGGCGGCGACGACGTTGCCGCTGCCGACGACATCGGCGCCGGGAAGTTCACCGTGTCGAGGAGAGCGGTTCCTCAGGGGCCCAACCCTCTGCACAACTGACGAGGAGGATCGACGCCATCGGCTCCGGCGGATCTCTGCAGCAGGTTCATGGCCCTCACCATGGCCACCAGATACATATACTATACCCTTTTTTTTTGGTCCCCCATTATTTTTTTTAGCTGGCTAGGCTAGAAAGATGATAATACGGTACAGACAGGCCGTAGTACCACCATTGATGTGTGTGTGTTCATCAGTACCCGTGGCTCCCTCCCTCCCTCCATGATTAGCTGTATCTCTTGTGTATATATGCAGTGATTGATGTTACAAGGCCGTGAAAGTTGTTGATCAAGCATTTACGTACTACCACTCACTACTCCCTCTGTACATGTACAGTAATGTAAGGTGTTTTCGCAGCTCAAATTGAACCGCAAAAAACACCTTATATTAGTGTGCGTACAGAGGTAGTGCTCCCTCCGTTCCTAAATATAAGTCATTTTTAGAGAGATTTCAATATGAACTACATACGGATGTACATATATGTAGCAGTTTAGGGTGTAGATTCACTCATTTTGCTCCATATGCATGTAGTCCATCCTGAAATCTCTTAAAAGACTTATATTTAGGAACGGAGGGAGTAGATAGTAGTGGCGTCTTTGTAATCATAATTGAATAGGATCTGAAATTCTGAAATGGTACTATTGTTGTTGCTTTTTTCCTTGTGTGAAGAAATATAATTAAGCTGTGTGTTTTGGGCTGTGATACTAGTATCTCTTGGTTGTTGGAGGGCTCCCATCTAGTAGTGGTATCATCTGCTGATCTATAAAGAACGGCCAGGAGGCGCATGTGAATGTTTAATCAACCCCGTGACCGTGAGCAGAGCAGGTGTTAATTATTTTAACTAATCACGGGCTGATTAAGGCGTCTCCTCTCCTTTTTTGCTTCCAAATCCGCTGGCCATCTTTTCAAGAGATGGACTGACTGAAGCAAAGCAAAGCAGAGTAGTAGTAACAAAATGTCTGTAGCTGGCCGTACGAATTTATTTTTATTTCTGGGTGATTCAGATGGGCTGTGGCTGTAGTTGGGTGAGCGTGTCAGCGGTGTCCCCGGAGGACAGGACGTAACGCGGCCGGCGATGAGACGTACAGGTGATTAGATGACGGTGGTCGGTGGTGGTCAAAGCTCAGCGAGTCTCCAGGCTGCTGTTGTGATCTGAGTTGGGGTGGGTGGAGGTGGAGGTGGAGGAGCAGCTGGGCAGGCGATTTTGCTGCTCAAACTCATCTCGAGATCCCAGCCAGACACTAACCTACAATTGTCAGGCAGTGCGGTGTCTCAACCCTGGACTGGACTGAGCTGGCTGTGTCTTCTTATAATTTCCAGAGTTTGCTCCTAGCCATCGATTAATCGAGGGTATATTTGTTGTTCATGTAAATATAAATATGATAAAGTATACAACGAAGCTAAAAAATATATTCTGGTGGCAGATTTGTAGCAGGTTGGAGCGAGGGTCTTCATTAGATCAACTAGACGATGCCCCGTGCATTGCTGCTGCTGCGGGAACCTTGTAAACGAGGTATGGATAAACGGTACTCCCTCTGGAAAGCAATGTAAGAGTGTTTAGACCATTAAAGTGGTAGTGAAATTGACCGGAACGAATGGTGTAACGACTGCCCCGCTATCTCCGACATGGACCTGGCGATCTAAATGCTTTTATATTTTTTTTACGGAGGGAGTGGAAGACTAAAATTAATGAAAAAACAAATATAAACGTGTCTTGAATGGTTAATTCTCTGGAAAAAAATGCATGCATGAGATGGTATGTTTTGCATGAAGAGATTAATGAAAAAAGTAACTCATGACTCCATGCATGACTTGGTCATGTGGCTTTGTTGCATGGAGATGGAGATGAAAAATAGATAGTGGGTTATGAGTGTGGACCTACTGAACCCATGCGGATATGAACCCGTTTTTTCAAAAAATGCATTTTAAACACATTTTAAAATATTTAAAAAATCCAAGAAAATTTCACGGATACATCTTCGCACCATGTGCGCGTGGCACAAAGTTTTATAGCTATTTAAGAATAGAGGATTGCATGAATCTTGGAGTTTGCTCAGTTGCTACGTCAGGTAAAAAAAATGGTTTGATATGAAACTGCCTCAAGCAAACACCTCCTCCCTGCATCAACTTATCTCTTCCCCCTCCCACTCTCTGTCGCGGCCACTTCTCTGGCGAGCTCCAACTCTCCACTATCCAGCGATACCGGCCGAAGTGCAGCGACGCAGCACTCAAATGCCGGCGATTCTCGGCATCTTTCCATTTCCAGGTGTTCGGTGCGGTAGAGGCGGTGATGGGATCGGGGGACGGTGCTGGTTGGGGCGCGGCCATTTGCGAGTAGCGAGAGCAGTGGTGGTGCTGGGCGGGAGCTGCGAGCTGGTAATGTCCAGAGCTACACTGTAGCCAGGGCAGAATGTGTCATGATTGAGGTGCGCTAGCGTCGAGGGCAAGGAGCGGAGGCGCATTTCGGTTCAGGCAATGCGCGCATGAGGCGAATATGTCACAGGTCCAGCGAGAGCGGTTGACGGTGTCCCGGATTGGGTGTCACTCACCACACCATCTCCCAGCCAGTTGTGCCGAGACGGCATAAAATCCTACTCTATCCAATATCAATACAACACAAGCAGGACATAGTGTTTTATCTCTTAGGAGAGCCCGAACCTAGGTAAAACTTATGTCTCTATTATCATCAAAGCTACTAGGTCAGGACTCCTTACCTGAGATCTATTGGAATCGATTCCATCATTGATGGTCCATGCATGTCCCGCTACGTAGTCGGAATCGATTCCATCATTGGTGGCCCGTGAGGCCGGAGGCCAGAACGGTCGGCACCGAACCTCTGCAGAGGGTTCCGATGCCGACCGTTCCGGCCTCCGGCCGCACACGCGAGGCCGAGTTCCGCCGCCGCTGAACTCAACACCCCAGGACCTCCTCCACGACCCGACATCCACCGTCGACCCGCCGAACTGGGAGACTTCATTCGCTGACGAGCATGAACAGCGTCGCCGATCCTTCTTTGCCGCTCGTGCGCGTGCTCCCAGTCCTCTCCACGCTCCAGCGCCACATGAGGAGGCCGACGGAGCCTACAAGAAGGCCCTCGAGGACTCCTAGCTCGAAGAGCTCGCTAGGTGGCCCGGCCTGGCACTAATGCTGGCCGCATCAGCCACAGGTGATGCCGCCGTGCACGAACCAGAGTAGCTGGACCACGCGACTCGAGCCGCTGGCGTCACTGGCAGGGGTGCTCGTGTTTGTGGACGTCCGCGATGCCCCGCACCCCGGAGTCGTGAATACCCGAGTGGGTGAGCGCGGAACATGAGCAGGAGGAGTAGTGGCCGTCGGAGCAACAACAGCCGCCGGAGCCTGATGCGCCAGCGCCACAATCGTTAGCGGTATCGTGGTTGTTTCCACGGACAGTTCTATTCTTACACAGTCTCGGCGACGAGGACAACGACGACGGCCTTTATCATGTTTATTACTAGTTTTAATTAATGTATATATTTTTAATTCAAAAGATGTTCAAATTCTGAAATACCTTCCCGCGCACGCGGTGTCTCTTTCTGTCAAGAATTGGGGCTTCACAATCACTAGCCAATTTTTATCGGTTTTCTTCTTGCATCTCGGTCAATTTTACTTTAAAAAGTGAGCGAGCAGAGCTGATAAGGATGGAGTTTCTCTATGATAAGATTTATTAGTTCCACATATATGAGTTGAGCGCTTTAACCATTCGGATGTAGAGCCTTTTTCCCTTCTGTTCTGCCCAATTACTTGGGGCACACATATGGGTTAACAGACAAAAAAACCCGGCCTTTAATTACCTAAACGGAAACAGACACATTACATGTCTGCTTGGGCCGGCGGGTTGGAATTGCCCAAAAAGTCCGGACCTTTACCGGAAAAGGCTAGAACCGCCGCAATCTTCCGTGGCCAGTCCCCTACAGGCACCGCCGCCGCCGACGCCTCAGCCTCAGCCCCGCCGGACTCCCCTCACTCCCTCTCCCCCGCCCCGGCCCCGCATCCCACGCGCGTCGCCGCCGCCGCCGGCCCAGTCTTTCCTCGCCTGGACGCCGCGCTCCCGCCGTCTCCGCCCCGTCCGCCCACGCCCATTGGGTTCGAGGTACGAGGTTTCTCCGTCTTCGTCCGGCGGTCAGGCTCGATTCAAATCCCGCTGAACCTCACGGCTTCCGGGCGCGCGCCGTCTAGATCCGCCATTGCAGCAGTCGCTGTGACGACCTGGGAGTAGATTGCGAAGGCAGGATTTTGATTTTGCCTGTTTGGTCCGAGCGATGCGCCGAGCAATGTTCTTGAACTTCTGCATGGGCTTTGTTAGACTTTTTAACTTTTCCTGCCGATGCTTGAGTAGTTGCATCTGGCCTGGTGGCTTGCTTGCTCTGTTTGAGGTGGTGGTACAATTGTAGGTTCCTACTAATGGAAGTTTGGGCAACTGCCCTTTCATCAAAAGGGGAATCCTAAACTGAACCCGCATGCCGGCCCCTGTTTCTGTTTCTGGATGAAGCCTTGAAATTCTGGGTGGGAGCCATATCCCTACCCTTACACCCAGGAGATAGATAGATGAACAACCCTCCACTGCTGATAGTTGTTTTTATGTTTGATAGTTTTGTAAGTGTAAAGCCTGTGGACGCTTTTGCTACACAATGCTTGTTCTTGTTCAGATGATGCCCTTACGACGTTGTTTTTCATGTTTGCCAGCTCTGTTTATAAATCTTTGATGTTTTCCACCTCTTTTTATAAATGCCTTTGATGCTTGGCAGCTCTGTTTGTTTATAAATGTAAAACCTGTAGATGCGTCTTGCACAGTGCTTATGCTTAATTATATTCCGAGGAAATCACAGCCATTACAATCGAGTGACTGTTGCTAGGCGTTGTTATTTCCCGCAGAAGGAAGCTCCTATGGCGACATCCGACGAACAGGATCAGAAGGACCAACAGGATACCAAGGACGAACAACAGGCTCACAAGGACGACGACGAGCAGGCTGAGAAGGAGTACGCCGATTTCGAGGCGAGGGTCAAGAGGACGATATACATCGACCACCTCTCCCCCCTGGTCACCGCCCAGGTCATCAAGGCGTCTCTCGCCCAGTGCGCCAACGTCGTCAGCACCGAGTTCATTCAGAACTACACGATCCAGTACGAGATCCCCGCCGCTGCGTTGGTGGAGGTGGACAACGAGTCGCAGGCCCAGGCCGCTGTGGACCTGATGAACAACTTCCCGTTCATGCTCGGCGGGATGCCCAGGCCTGTGAGGGCTGTCTTTGCAAAGCCCGAGATGTTTCCGGACCGCCCTAGGAAGCCTGGGTTGAAGATTGAGTTCAGCTGGGTCAAGCAAGGAGATCCAGGGTATGATGGGATGAGTAAGCTCAAGGGCCTCGCAAGGAGGCAAGAAGCAGAAAATATGGCACTTATCAAGGTGAAGTGGTTGTTTCTTTACTTCTTTACTCTTCTTATTATGTACTTGTATGCCCAGTACTAAGAAAAGCTGCAAATCTTTCTGCTTTCCTTTACTTGTCTAAAATAAGAGAAACACTTGCTCAGGGAACAGGAAATATCAATCATATTTTGAGAATTTTGATGATGATGCTGTTCTTTCAAATTCGATACAGTTGCTTTAAACCTCGTTTGTTTTGTATCCGAGCCATAATTTCATCAAATTTTGTTCTCCATTTTGTTTCAGAATCAATTGGAAGAGGAGAAGGAGCTGGCGGCGCAGCAGCAGGAAACCCTGGAAGCAAGCAATAGCAAGTACGACATACTCGAGAAACTCATGACCGACGGGGACATTACTAAACTCGCCCAGCATTATAAGGTCAAGCTGGGAGACAACTGATGAGTTCTCGGCGTACAAGCACCTCCCTCGGAGACTACGGTCGGTCACCAGTGCAAGCAGATCCTTGTTCTGCCGAGGGCATCCCAGTCGTAGATGTGATGGTGCGATAGTAATCATCCATTGGCTAGTCATCGAGCGTCGATTTGTTAGGTGCAGCCGCGCTCTAGTTGTGGCCAGCTGCAAAGCAGCAGTTCCTTAGTGTAACAACTGTGATCCGATCCGTTGATGGTACGCTTGGTGTGATAACAATCTTTGTATGACTTCCAAGCTTATCATGTCGGCAAGATGATCCAACGATGTCTGATACCATCTCCTGTATTGCTTGAAACTTGCTCGATATCGGTTATGTCGGTGCCCTCGGTTCCGCCCTGTCTGGCAGTTGTGCTGCTAGCTTGAGATGTTTTATGTTGGTCCTGAAGGTGTGTTGTTGCTTGGAGCAGGAGGGAATCATGTCTCTGCCTTGTGTTCCTTCCCAGGAATGGGCACATTGTCACAGTCACAAGGGCCATCTTCCCATGTCTTGGAACACAGGAGAAGGAGGTTTTGCCTGGCTGGAGAATCTTAGGAAGAAATGCCATGGCAAGAGGAACACCAGAGCTTTTTCACTGCTGTTGCTGCACCTGAATCTGCAATGGGCCAAGGAGGGGGAGTGCCCTGCTTCTGCCTCTGCTTCTTCTCAGAAATTTCTTCACCTCCTCTCACTTTCTGCTATTTCTAGGGGTAATATTGTGTCAGGTTTTCTGACTGCTAGAACTAGAATAGAATGATATGGTTTGGAATCATCACCAGCCAAATTGGTCTCCATCTATGCTTGCTTGTCCTACCTCCATCTTCCCAGATTTTTCTTACACTCTGTTTCAAATGCAGTGTAGACCTACCTTGTTTCAAATATTGTCAGGTCAGATCATACTGAACCTCAATGGAAAGTCCTACCATACACTGCCCAATGCCATAAATTGTTTGTCTGAAGAACATGCTCTGGACGCCGCAGTTTATATTAACAGAACAGAAGGAAAAAAACATTCTTTTTATTGCTGTGACAGAGATATTAGGAGCGCGTAGGGCTGCAATAAAAGTTCGAGGCTCGTGAGCCAATTGAGATCGGCTCATCTTTGGCTCGACTCTGAAAAGAAATAAGCTGAGTATAAGCCCTAGGCGCGCGGAGTCGGCCCCGGAGTTCACGCTCATCATCCAGTGCAAGACAGATGTGCGGCTGGCGGTGACACCGAGCGAGAGCTTCGGGCTTCGGGGGCCCCCGAGACCAAGGGGGCCCTTGCCCTGGTATGCGTCAATACCATCCTTACCACAAATCCCAGCCATTGAGAAGGCGTCGTCACTATCCTATCCGGGGCAAAATTGAAGGTGAAATTACGAAGGATGTTCCATTTATCTACTAAACTCCCCCTCTCCAAACTACGATCCTTCGTCAGAAATAGTTCAGTTCTAAAGAGAGCACATGTCAATCTTTTTAAACCATATCAAAGTTTTACCATGACATCATAAGGTCATACCATGACACCATGCCAAGTATCAGGGTTTTCAGACTTCATCTTCATTTTCTAGAATTAGGGAAACAATAAACTCCGCGTTTGAGGTTGACCGTTCGCCAAAACGTTATTTGAAAGTTTCCTCGTTTTCAGACTTCATCTTCATTTTCTAGAATTAGGGAAACAATAAACTTCGCGTTTGCGGTTGTCCGTTTTCCAAAAAGTTATTTGAAAGTTCCCTCTATTCCTTGCATATGGCATGTACATGTGCACAAGACCCTGGGTATGAATTTTCAAGTCACTTGTCTCCACTAGTTCGTGTACTGGCAGTGCAAAATTGAATTATTTCAGCTAGATGCTATATAAATGCACTAAATAACTTAATTATAGCAAATGGTGCCTGAAAAATGCCAAATTTGAACATGAAGGATTGTATTGTGTATGAAGAGCATATAAAACATTGAAATTGATGCAACGAAATGTTCCAAATATCAAACTTGACAAACCCCCTCTCCAAACCACGATCCCTCGTCTGAGATGGTTAGAGAGAGAGAGAGAGAGAGAGAGTACATGGCAATCTTTTCCAAACCATCTCAAATTTTTACCATGGCATTATCAGGTCATATCATGACACCATGACAAGTATCAGGTTCCAGACTTCAGTCATTAACTTGTAAAATATGTACTACATCGTAAAATCAAATGATCCAGCATAACACATGCATATGTAATCCACCAAAAAATATACCGAGTTTCCAAAACAAGAACGATTCGGAAGAAACTCACAAAACCAATCAAGCCAGTAACTCATAAAGCCCCCGGTGCTGCGTGCCGGACGGGAGGGCCAGGCAACGTCGCCCACACTACTACGAGAGGCGATGGGGGGCCGCATCTCGCTTCGCAAGCTGCCGCCCTGATCTAGATGCGAGCGGCCCAATGCATGCGATGCGGAGAGCAACCACATCCACATCGCTCTCGTTGCCGCCAGAGCCAGAGCTGTTGCGGTCATCTGCCATGGATCGGATATATATGAAGAGAAAGCGGTGGATTGGGAAGCAGAGTGGATGGAGTGGAGTGGACTGAGCGGGCTGTGGTCTAGGGTTCATCAGAGGGGATATTTGTGGGGTCAGTGATGGGTCGGGCTGAAGTGGCGGATGCGCCCATGCCGCCTAATATCCGCCCTATATTTGAGCTAGATACGAGGGATGACGGACGGCCGAGAAGGTTTTAGTTCCTTGCTTTCCTTTTTGATTTTTAAAGTCGTCGGGATTACTTCTCCGTCCGGAAATACTTGTCCATGATATTGTTGGCCAAACGGACCGTGCTAACTGGGCCGGCCCGATAGCACGCAGGAACGGCACGGCCCATGCACGGCACGACCCGGGCTAAACGGGCCAAGCCCGATATGCAGCACGCCATGGGCCATGCCTGGGCCGGCACAGCCCGGCTATTAAACATGCCACGGCGGGCAGTGCCGGGTCAGGCCGTTTGGCCATGGGGCCGGGATCACCTACCCGCCTCTCGTTGTCTCAAAAAGAAAAAAACTACCTTTAGATGCTGAGGCCGTCCTACAGATTCCATTGTGCACGAGACAAGTTGAGGACTTTTGGGCTTGGGCCGAGGAGCGAAAGGGTGTCTTTTCTGTCCGATCGGCATATCGGATGATTCAAAGGACGAAGTTAGGCCGGGAAGCATGGCTGTACGAGCAGGGCGGCTCCTCCGTCTCCCACGTGGCCGAGCAAGGCTGGACTGACTTATGGCGCATCAGGGTCCCTTCCAAGTTGAAGTTTTTCTTGTGGAGGTTAGCCAGAAACTCGATCCCTACAGCTGCACTTCTCCACCATAGGAACATGTCAACCTCCAGGGCGTGCTGCTTATGCGGGTCTGAGGATACATGGCGTCACGCTTTTGTGGACTGCTCGGTATTTAGAAGCACTTGGGCACTGTCATCGCACGCTGTTTTAGACAAGTTGAGCACATGTACAGATGAAAATCCAAAGAAGTGGCTGTTTATCATGCACGAAGCTCTCAACCAGGATGACTTTCTTGCGTTTGTGGTTACCCTCTGGGTACTGTGGAATTCACGAAGAAAGGCTATGTACGAAGATATCTTCCAAACCCCCTTCGCTATTCACAACTTTGTAACATCTTATATAGCAGAGCTACGGGCACTCCAGCAGCCAGGAGGGGTCGGTAGAGGGGCGGCTCAACGGAGGCCAAATCGTTGGCTTGCACCTCCGGAGGGATTATCCAAAGTCAATGTTGATGCAGCAGTGGGAAGAGTGAACGGAGCAGTGGCAGCGGTCTGTCGGGACCGAGATGGTGTGTTCATGGGAGCATCGGCCGTAGTTTTCCCACATCTGTCAGACCCCGGTATCCTAGAGACACTCGCCATCAGGGAAGCCCTGGCGCTTGCGGATGATCTTTACGCCAGAAGGATTCACGTTGCATCTGATTGCAAGGTGGCCGTGGATAATATTCACCATTCATACAAAGGGAGCTACGGCGCAATTGTGCATGAGATCATGCAATATAGACTATCTTTTGAAACTTGTAATATTATTCATGAATTTAGGAGCTCGAATATCGAGGCTCACAAACTTGCAAAGCACGCTTTATCTTTGGGGGTTGGCCGCCATGTTTGGTTAGGCCAACCCAATGAACTTGATTTCGTCCCTGTAAGCATTGTGACGGAGTAATAAAGCTTTGCGGTTTGTCTAAAGAAAAAAAAAACTACCTGCCTCTCTGGAAAAATAATTGCTCCACTCTCTTTCGGCTCACCCTCTCCTGGAATTCGAATTCCAGCGAGCCAACGGAGAGAGGCGAGCGCCGCCTCCTCCCCGAGCCCACCACCGGAGTCCTTCCCGAGCGCGAGACCTAGGGTCCAAGCCTCCGCCGCCACCGCCGGCCCTCCGCCGCGGCGCGCCCAGCCAGCCGATCCCCCCCGCCGCCCCGCCGCCGGCGCAGCAGCGCCTCCCTCCCCGTCCCTG